>NC_085040.1:8347448-8477774 GCF_963692335.1 Osmerus eperlanus
GGACAAACATGCATCTTGAATTGTAGATTTACATGACAACACAGGTTATTTATTTGAATGAAACACAGTCAGCAACATGAAATAACGTTAGCCCCATTGCCAATAAACTAAATCATCACACATTCTAACAATGCTAGATACAGGCAGGATACGTTAACATTGCTAATAACTGTTAGCGACAACATCATACTACAGCTTGCGTCTGTGATGAACATAAGGTCGGAACTGACGTCAGTTCGGTGGCTTTTTCAAAACCTACCGTTTTACAGCTACATTTTGTTACAATTGTGAGATTTGCATAGGAAAGAGGTGTCAATGGACTTTGGGGTTCACTGTATGTCCATTTTACCCACTGAACTGTCGTTATTCAACTGTTACAAGGTAAATTCGGTTCTGCAATCAATGACCCCTTTAAGATATAAAGAACCCAAGTAGTAGGTTTTAGTGTATGCTGTGGTTTAGGCTGTTGAACTGTACTCTGCACTCTCTTTCAGAACGCTACTTCATTTCTGTGTGCTGCTTCCTCATGTTTAACGTCATGGACTGGATTGGACGCACTGTCACCACCCTGGTTCAATGGGTGAGTCCCAAGTTCCCTTGGTTACAGAAATATGCTTTGTCACTCACCTCACAACAACAGCCACAAGGCAGCTTGTCCTTTGAGGTTCTCTATTCAACATGTTTCCTTCATAGAGTAGACCAACAAATGACCAAACATATTTTAAAAGAAAATTACAAGACTAAAATACATACATACAAAATGTTATACTGCCGCACAAATACAGATCACAAAATAAAATGGTGTATGTGCAAAGTCTTGGGTGCCTAGACTGCTGCACAGTACTGTAAATGATATATTACAATGTTTACGTAAAAGGGGGGGGGGGGAAGCAAAAGTCGGAGGATGGGTGTGTGGTGGAAATTTGGAATACAGTTATAATGTGTGTGTTTTTATGTACAATGAATGTGTTTTAATGGAAGTCTAAAGTTGGTTAAGAAGCTTGATACAATGAATGTTGATTCAACTCCATTTGGTAGAGATGCCATTTGCAGTTTTATGACACCTAACTAGGAGACGTGAAGTCTAAGAGACGGGAAGTCTGGGTGACCTGGGAGAGTTCTTGTCACCTGGGGAGGAAGAGACAGCTGGGAACTGATCAAGCTGCTCTGGCCCTTCCTGTTGCATGGGTGGTGTTAATTAAATACTTGTTTGAAGATGCCCACACAAAGGACAGTTGACCATTTGACTGGTGAACTCCTGTGGCTTTACTATCTACTGGTTTGGGGAGAGATGCCACATCAAAGAACTGTGGGACACTTGGTATGGAGTCAAACTGTCACTGAGCAGTGCTGACCAATCACAGAGTTTGCTACATTGATGGATTGACCATCAGAAGAACCATTTGATCTAAAGTTTATATAAGGCAGGGTTTTAGGGTTGTTCACTCTTCGAACGATCTGTGGCTAGCACCCCCTTCGTTATGACTGATCACAAAGTACTTTGTTAATTCTTAATTTGTACAAGCAAAATAAATGTATTGAAACCGCCATCTCTTGACTATTCAAATCTACACAGTGCCACTAGAATTTTTCCATAACAGGTGTCTAGAAGTGTTTATCTCCTTTCAGCCCCCGAAGGAGAGTCGTCTGTTCCCGGCATTGGTGCTCTCCAGGGTGGTGTTTGTGCCCCTGCTGATGCTCTGCAACGTTCAGACGCGCTCCTATCTCCCCGTGTACTTCTCTCACGACGTGGCCTTCACCGCCATCATGATGCTGTTCTCCCTCTCCAGCGGCTACTGCGTCTGCCTCTCCATGTCCTACGCACCCCAGTGAGTGACCACAGTCTGTCTCTAGGCTTTCCCTTAGTCCTGGCTCTGTCTTTCTTCGTTTCGTGGACTCGCTCTTTCTGTACTTTTCTGCTCAACCGGCTATGTGTTCTCAAGAATCCCTCCACACTGGGTCTTTCTGTGTTTTCCATGTATTTGGGTCGAACACCCAGATACCCACGCTCATGTTTTCTAGTATTCAAATGTTTTCAGTTTGAAAGGCTTTACAAGCCTAATATCTCTCCCACGTTCTCTGATATACACTCACACACTTATGTCTTTTTCTCAAACACACGCTCATCTCTGTTTCCTTGTCCCGTCAGGCTGGTGAAGCCCAAAGATGCGGAGACGGCCGGAGCTCTGATGACCTTCTTCCTGGCCTTGGGGCTGTCCATAGGGGCCGCCCTGTCCTTCCCCCTGAGGGCGCTGGTGTAGGCGGGCTGGAGCCAGCCCGTCTGTCTGACCATCTCCATCCCCTGCAGTGACAAGCCGTGGCCCAACACCAGGGGAAATCTGACCGCCACCATCTTTCCACCCAAGACAGACCCAGACCTAGATGGAACCCAACTAGATTCTAGGTATACCGGGCAATTGAACAGTAAATCAAAACGACAAACTGTCCTACACAAGAGTGCCAATGAGAGGGATTAGCTTGACAGGTTAGCTCGCTTCCACAGCACGTCGAAGCCAAAGCTAAGTGACCGTGACTAAGAACAAAGATACTTTTTTTTATTTTTTTTTATTTTGATCTGATCGTTGTCTCAATGTTTTCCGTACACTTATTCGTGTGCCGTGTTTTGCTAGGTTTAGTTCTGTAGGTATTATTTGGTAGTGTATGCCTTATGTCTCATCTTGCTGTACAAGCTTGGGGGAAAAGTTATTTATTTTTTCACAATTGGAAATCAATATTACTCTTCTGAACTCTACCAGGGTGTTCTCCTTCATGAATGGAAGATTTTATTTGACTATGAGACTTCATTTCGATTTATGAATTTAGCAAACTGACATGCAGTAAGGGAATACAGATAAGACAACATCATATCTCGGGTACAACATTGTATCATTTCTCAAGATGGGAGTCTTTGCACCTTGTCGGAAGGTTGGCAGTCACTGGGAAGTGGGTGAGCAGGCATCTTCGTTGTGGGCTCAGGGCCTGAGGTGTCCCCACCCCACGTAGCGGAACACTAGTCAGGCGTAGGACCCAGGTGTCCTGGAGGTGTGTGTGTGTGTGTGTGTGTGTGTGCCGTCCTGTTGGCCGCAGATAAAGTAAGACTGGTTAAGGAAGGTTCCGCAGGAGCTATACCAGTAGAGCACTGTTCCAGGGATGGAGAGGAGATGACCCTGCCAGATGCTGCAGACAGCCCTAGGAGGATCAGGAGAGGTGTACCAAGTGTCTGCCTGGAGAGCCGTCTGAGTTTTTTTAAATGTATTTGTTCCTAATTAAAAAGGGAGTAAGGTTAACAACAGCCTGTGTCAGAGTTTGTATATAAATGAGAGATACCTGTCAGAAGTTGTTGACGGATGGGTCCAATGTTGGATAGCATTCCATGACGAGTTCTGACTACGCTACTCTAATGGCCTGTAATTAAAGGGCAATGTATAGGTACTTTTGTCTAATACGAGTACTGAGCAAATAATTACTGCTGAGAAACTTTACATAAGAGAGGACAACCTTTTGTTTGAGTACAATAAAGTAGTCTGCGTTCATACTTTTTAATCTGCCTTTAATTTCTCTAAAGACAAAGCAGACAAGCTCTAATCTGTACTCTGGTTTTTTTCCCCCCACAACACCTGTCATGGAATACTTTCCAATCCAATGAGATGTCAACTTTTTTATTATAACAAAGTTGCTGTTACAGCACTCGGTATTGAAGTTTTATTTTGTGTATATATATATTTTTTACATTCTCTTTGTGTGTGGACTACAGATATATCCACAATGTTCTGAATGTTTGACATTCATTGAGCGCACCCCTAGCCGTACCTCTCATTGGGATTTACTGGTTAATCACCCAGTAGTATTATAATTGGAATTAAAGACAGGATGTTAAGGGTTGGCCGTCTTGACTCAACCTATCGTGAGCTATTTTGTTTTACTGTGGTTTCAGGCTAGTGAGCTTGACAGTATTCAAACCCACATCTTCCTTCCTCTGTACACCTGGAACTCACACTTCAGGTTTGGAAAATGACTCCTTACAGGTGTTGGGTATGGCGATTGTTCCAAAGAAATGAGTACTACTACATTTGGAACCGTAGCAATCTGTTCTAGTAGCATGTTACTTTGACGCATGTTGGCACAATTCTTAAGCATCATGAATTGGTGTAGACGCTTGTGAGACTCTAAAGCTGGAGGGAGTCAGATGGCTGAGCGGTTAAGGAATCGGGCTATTACTCCGGTTGCCGGTTGCAAAATGACATTGTGTCCTTGGGGAAGGCACTTCACCCTACTTGCCTCGGGGAGAATGTCCCTGTGCTTACTGTAAGTTGCTCTGGATAAGAGCGTCTGCTAAATGACTAAATGTAAATGTAAAGCTGGGTTTTTAGGAGATGTGTAAAAGTGTGCCGTTTGCTTTGCTAAATTTCTAGGAAAGATGGGGGTTTCCTGCTTGATGTTTCGGTTCCAAGCAGTAGGGCCGCATTTTGCTTTTGAACTTGTAACTAGAAATGTTGCTCTCCAAAAAAAGTGGCAGCTGTTTTGAAGTGCAGTTGGTGTGAAGTTAGTTGGCGGCCAATATTGGTTTTCACCTGAATGAATAATATTTTGTATTATTTGAGTTTTTCTCTGGGTTATGTATTTAAACCAGTGCTAAGTAGCAAAGGTTTTAATACAAAGCCCTGAACAGAAATCTCAAATAATAGTCTGACATCTGTAACTTTGTTTTGGGCCTTCCCTTTTTCTGCTTTCCAGTTTACATATTACCGAGACAACAGATGTCTCAGTCCAGTCTTTTCTGCCCCAATAAATGTAAATGGATTCCCATTGTTAGAAATATGAAAAGCTGCTAAAATTATTAATGCTCATGGACATACTCGTTTTTTTGTAAAGCGATGCAGTTGTACATGTATTCATTATTTTAACCGTACTGACACAAACTATACATATCGTTTATTAACTTTTTTTTTTCTTTTTTCACAAATCTACTTAGTTTACTGACTTAGAATTATAAAAGTTTGCTTTTAGATTAGTTTAATCGATCAAATTGTGAGTTTTCTTGACTGCAGTGAATTGAAATGGTGTACTCTTGAGGGATGTACAGTAAAACGAGGTTGTGTGTGTGTGTGTTGTTGGCATTGAAAGTATGAACCTTAGGGTTTATAAGGGCTTGAACCTGTGCTGAGCCTGTTCAAGAAGCCAACCCCTCAAGAGGAAAGAAACAGGAAATATTGACAGTGGTCCAATCCTGAGACATCTACAACGGTGACTTGGCAGTTTAGCAGGGGTTGTTTCTGGCTTGTCTGTGTAGAATTAGGACTTCTGGTAGACCATTGAGTGACAGATCTACTTTTGAGATGCAGATTTACCATTGCCATGAGTATTGGATCGAATTGAAAAGATGCAGATTAAGATTTTTCAAGAACTAGGAAGCAGATAATTCAGATGCGAGTTGTAGCCTACTTTGTGTACAGGAAACTGTCTTTACTTGAGGAGCAAGTTGGACCAAATTACTCCTTTGTTTTTTTTTTACTACTCAGTTTTGAATCAGAATAACAGTACTTGAATTATTAGGTTTGTATAGTCAGCAATAGTATAGAGGTAACTTGATTGTAATTAAGTCTGGAAATGGCTTTGATACCTGTTCACATTTCTTTTTTGTTCAACAATTATATGAAGCGTACAAAATGTTAATATAACATTTCCATACAATTGGATATACCATCCTATAGAAGGGTGATATGAGAGCTCAGTTAAGTCTAAAATCACACAGCAAAGTTGCATAAAGAAATTACATTCAAGACATAACATGCAATGTAGCTTTGTGTTCTTTTCAAACAAAAAAGTTGCCAATGATCTTGATGTAATCTGTTTCGTATTGTTGTAATCTCCATGGATGCAACCATGGATCTGGACCTCTAGATGGATGATCGTACGTCATGAACATTGATGGGTAATAAAATCATGGCTATGCATGTACTGTATGCGTCTTCATATTGTGTGACTGGATTTTAGAAATTGATTTAATATAAAATATACATGTGATGCATCTTGTTTTTAAACGGTGATTAAATACGGTGATTGTACTGTACTTTTATGTACAGTACAAACTGATATACTACTTCGTCGTGCCAGTGCTCTGCAAAGGATTGTTGGTCAGAATAGCCTGAAAAGCATGCAGTCCTGTGTACTGTGCAGTCCCAGCAGTGCGGCTATGACGATCCCCCCAAAAAATCAAAGTGGCCAAATTCAGACACTCGTGTCTTGTTTGTGAGGGTTTCATTATATTCCATTGATCTGGAATGGATGAAACAATATGGTCTCAACCTATTGGTGATCGGTACAGGATCGTTTGATCATCCTTTCCAGATACATTTAATCAAATGTTAGTCACTGAGTTAAAAACACATTATATACAGTAAAGATAACCAAAAGGCTTAGACCAAACAGTTTGTCATCTTATTCTATGTAGAAGAATACCAGCATTTAAAAGAATGTTTTATCAATCCAGATTAATCAAATCTAATGATGAAATAATCCATTTGTAGTAGGTGGTCACTGAGCTGCATGTGAAAGGTCATCATTTGGGTTATAAAACAAATGTCAATGAACAGACAAGGTGTATTCCCATTTTATTTTTTAAAAACCCAGCAGTCATGTCATTATCACCTGTTGTGGCTTTACAGGTAAAGGGGTGTCTATGGTTAACTGAGCTAGTAGTTGGCATTCTGTCATAAGATGAAAAAAGCAAGAATGGAAAAAAACAAACACTATTGTACAGACAGAATGCAAACTGTGTGTGTGTGTGTGTCTCTATCTCTTCTCCCCCCCCCCCCCCCCCCCTGGCCATCTTAAAAAAAACATTTGTGGTTACACGGGTGCAGAAAGTAAAGGTAGGAAGAAGATAGTTGGTGTTCAACAGTTCAAAGAACAGGGGTGGAGTACAAACAAAACAGATGAAAACTGAAGAGGGGCATGTGATTGGTTGTCAATTCATTCCAATCTTGCTTCTAATTCTCTTTGCGGTTCTTCCTCCGTCGAGAAAAGTGGATGACGAGGGGACCTAAGACACTCGTCGGTCTGTCATTCCTCTCTCTCTCCCCCCCTCACTCCTCCGTGGTACCTCGTTCACCTTCATCGTTTCTTTGGGGGGGCGGCTGTGCGGGGCGGGGTGATGGGCCGGCCAGCGTTCATGCCTCCGTACTGGTATTTCGCCTTCTTCTCAGACGGCTTCAGGATCTGAGCGGAGCAGACACAGGATCAGTCACCTCTGTCCCTTCTGAGCCACACAGTTCGCGAATGTCAACAACAAAGGGGGTTGATTTCATTTGGTTTGCCTTGAGCAATGAAACTAATTGATGAGTGCCAAAAGGGGCAAACTCAAAAGTTTCCATTTAGTTTCTGTGACGCAAGTACAATTACCATCTGAGCGATACGTTTTGATGTCAGCCGACGGCTGAGTCATTGTTACCTGGAAGGAGCACATCAGCGTCTCGTCCACACTCATCATGCCTCCGGCATTGTCGAACTCGCCACAGTAGTTCGGGGCAGAGAACAGTGTCACGAGCTGGCGCTTGGCAAAGAACTCATAACCATCCTCCACCACCTGGAGGCGCCACAGACAACAGGAGAAAGTAGGGAGGACCATCAAGAAAAATACAGTATCAACAAAGACGGAAGAAAAGAAAGATACTTGAGAGGGCCATCTTGAGTGAGTGCGTGTGAATGTGTGTACGTGTGCGTTTGAGTGTGTGTTTACCTGGTGGGCTCTGCAGATGAGGTCCAGGTCGTGCCGGTTGAGGAACTTGCTGACCACATCAGCCCCGAACGTGAAGGAGACCCCGCGGTCGTTCTCCCCCCAGCCCTGGACATCCTTGTCTGGGTCCGACCACAGCAGGTCGCACAGCAACCCTGGAACACACACACACACAAGTACATACATAAAGTATACCCGCAATAAAACGAATCTAACACACAGACACACTCCCCCGCAGGAACACCCAAACAACCCATTTACAGGATCTGAGGAACGAGGACAAGCTGAATAGTCTGGTGGTTCACTGCCTTATAAGGACATGAGTTTCATGTCCGATGCACAGGGACTACATTTGGTCTGAACCTACCGTTCAGACCACACATGGATCCTTTTGGATTTAACAGGACCTCTGGCTTACCCAACCAGCATCAGAAACTATTTTAGCTGTAACGTGAGATAAGGGGAGCTATCTAAATGCTGTGTGCGGTTATTAAATAACGCCGGCGGCCAAGCACATTCTCTGCGTGTGGTGATGTTGGTTGTGGTTGCCGAACAGTAACCGTCAATGTCTAGAGGAAAGTTACAAAGATGTTGGCCGCCGAGAATCTTGTTTTATAGCCAAACCAAAATGAGTATGGCAATACTGCCCCCTTCTGGATGATTGAGTAAACTATTAAAAAAATGTGAGGAGGGGTGAAATGTTTAGTGTGTGTGTGCTTACCCGTGTCAGGGACGTCTGTAGGTCTCATAATACGACGGATCTGTTCCATAGATTGCAGGTCTGGAGAGAGGCCTATGTACAGTACACACACATCCAGAAAAGAGTCCATAAATTCAACGTAGTTCTGAGAGAACGTTTGGTGGTTTGTGAGTTCTAATAGCAATCGACGTGCACAATTACAACCGAAAACGTGACCCTATTACACAATGTTTATCTTGTGGGTACCTCCGTGGCAACAGAATATCTTCTCATCGACTATGGCAGCGATGGGGAGGCAGTTGAAGCAGTCAGTGAATGTCTTCCATAGCTTGATGTTAAATCTGCGCTTACCTAGAACACAATGAAGGGAGTGTTATTTGAAAATGCAATACCGCATTTGACCTAGGCACTGCAGGAGAGGAATAGGTGCAGCATTTTGTTTATAATTTTTAGCATGTGTTGGCCAGATGAATTGACACATTGTTTGCAAAATGTGTGTGTCTGCGTAGACCACATAAGGCATATGATTGAATGAGTTCCTGTCGAATAGGCATACGTGTGCCGTGTACTTCTCGACGTGTGTGTGTTTGTGCTCTCAGCCCCTGCGTTCATCTATGGGTAAGTGTGTTCTGGTGCGTTTGTAAGCGTGTGTAGGATTTGTAAAGTCGGTGGTTGTGTCTGTTTCTGTATCTGCAGTGTGTGTGTGTGTGTGTGCGCATTTCTCTTAACGCATCTGAGTAAACGTCAGTGTGTGTGTATAGCCCTCTAGTACCCCTCCACTCACACTCGTCGTAGAAGCCGTAGATGCGGTTGATGGAGGCGCACTCGTGGTTCCCCCTCAGCAGGAAGAAGTTCTCGGGGTATTTGATCTTATAGGCCAGCAGGAGACAGATGGTCTCCAGGGACTGCTTCCCCCGGTCCACGTAGTCTCCCAGGAACAGGTAGTTAGCCTCTGGGGGGAAGCCTCCATACTCAAACAGCCTCAGCAGGTCTGTGTACTGGCCGTGGATGTCACCTGGAGGAGAGACAGAGATGGGGAGAGAGAGAGAGACACAGACAGACAGGTTTTGGCATCTAGAAGCAGAAAACGTTTAGCTAATGCAAAAATCATATTTACTTCCCCCTTAAAGTGTTTTATATGTGCTGTAAAAAGATGCAGGGGCAAGTTCAGAGACACACATGATTTAGAAATGTGTAACTACATACAGTTGCTACAGGTTTGGTTATGCACGTTGATTGACAGTCCAACTGACCACAGATTTTGAGGGGAGCCTCCAGCTCCAAGAGGATTGGCTGGCTGAGGAAGATCTCCCGGGACTTGATGCAGAGCCCGCGCACCTCCGCCTCCGTCATCTGGACGATCTTCCCAGGACGACATCCTCGCACTGGGAGGGAGGGGGGCGGGGGGAGAGACAGAAGCGGAAGAGGAAGAGAGAGGAGGGAGAGACGGATAGCGGTGGGGGTGAAAGGGAAAGTAAGAGGGAGAAAGAAAGGGTGAGAGAGAGAAGAACCCAAGAGAGAGGGAAAAAAGGAGAACGACCACGTTAAACAAAGGCGGTCATTTGTGTAGGCTCTCACGTTACTCTGTGAAGAGCTGGTCAAGTCTATAAAAGGCACTGGCGTGTGTTTGTGTGGGCCACAAAAGATATTACAAGCATCCTACCAAATGTCTATGCCTTAAGTGTGTGTTTTATCAGAATTTATTTCAGACGCCAAGTTCCATATAAAATAACAGACATAGAACTATAAAAAAGAGAGAAAAAGAAAACTATACAACATACATAGAACAGTGCATTAAAAAGTATGAAGACTTTTGTGCCAATGTCGTCTTAAGTTCGAAGTAAATCGATAGCAGCTCTTTAGAGGGTTGACCAGTGCCTCTACTATACAGTTCTCAGACTTGTCCAGTCGACACATGAAACCATACATCAATTGTCTCAAGAGCGCCTCACAGGTTGGTACGTGCTTAGACACATTTAACCCTTGTGTTATCTTCGGGTCATTCTGACCCATCAGTCATTGTGACCCACCGTCGTATTGCGACAGATTTACCGCATACAAAGACAAAGTGAAGCATTTTCTTTTAACAGCTAGGCTGTCTCAGACCCCCCACATTGCAAAGGTTAAAAGAAAATTATTTTAATTTGTTTTTGTATTGGGTAAAATTGGGTAAACACAACGATGGTTCGTTATGAACCTTTGGGTCATGTGACCCGAAGGCAGCACGAGGGTTAACTGAATCTGAGCACATAGAAAACTTCCTTAGTAACATATTGGCCTGAGAATATATTTTACAGCGCTGTTGATATATATCGTTGTCATCTGTCCAATCATCAGAAATGACATGGCCCAGATATTTTATTTCCTCACAAACACCAAGGGGACTGCCATATAAATAAAAGGTAGGGAAGGTTAATTTCCTGTCCTGATTACTTCTGACTATCATTATGTGGCTTTTCTTTGCATTATATTTTATATCATGATCTATGCCATACTGAGAGCACACCCTCAACATCTGTTGCAGCCCAGCACTATATGGGCTGAGTAAGACCAAATCATCTGCGTACATCAGATGATTGACAATAGATTCACCTACAAGACAGCCTGTATTTGTCTTATTCAGCTGGCTTGATAAGTCGTCCATATAAACATTGAACAAAAAGGGAGACAAAAATTCCTCCTTGTCGAACTCCGTTACCAACATAGAAAGGAGCTGATACAACATTGTCCCATTTCACATGAAACACCAAAATCCTCACAAGAGGTTTAGGGACACCTCTCGCTAGCAGCTTCATAAACTGTTTTTCATGACAAATTCTATCGAAAGCTTTGGAAGCATCAATAAAGCATAACAATACAGATGAATTAACCCTCATGCTGCCTTCGGGTCACATGACCCAAAGGTTCATAACGAACCATCGTTGTGTTTACCCAATTTTACCCAATACAAAAACAAATACAAATAATTTTCTTTTAACCATTCCAATGTGGGGGGTCTGAGACAGCCCGACAGTTAAAAGAAAATGCTTCACTTTGTTTTTGTATGAGGTAAATTTGTCGCAATACGACGGTGGGTCACAATGACTGATGGGTCAGAATGACCCGAAGATAACACAAGGGTTAAGACTTGTGTACCTAGAGACCATCTCCTTCAGAGCAGAGATACAGAGATCAGCACCATGTTTTCTTTTAAAACCAAACTGATTGTCAGCAGTCAGAACATAATTTTTTTTATTTCATTAATAGAATTCTCTCAAACACTTTAGACAAGATACTAGCTAATACAATGGGTCGATAGTTGTCTATGCTGTTCAGTTTACCAGCCTCATCTTTAAGAACAGGCACTAACAGCACTGACATAATAGAGTTTGGTAGAACACCATGAACCATAATTCCAGTAAGACACATGGCTAGTAATGGACTGAGTCTATAACTGGCATTTTTTAGATGCTCTGCAGAAATGCAATCCATACCACAAGCTTTGTTGTTGTCTAGCATGTGGATGGAATCATAAATATCTACTGATCTAATTATCATGTCTGCAGAGAGACCTTTATATTCATTATCAATTCTAACGGTGTTACTTTTAACACAGTTAAATAGTTTACTGTAGTGCTCACGCCATAGATCAGCAATCTTCTCTGGACAACTAACCCCCTCGATATCAGAAGGGAGGGGAGTTCTGTCATTATTTATGATCTTGACCTCCTTCCAGAAGTCAGTAAGATTGTTATTCTGCATCTTTCTGGCCAGCGAGTCTGCCCCTCATTGTGTTTTAATTCTTCTTAATAAAACAAAGAGCATATTTAAATCTAGCATTTGTGAGTTTTTTTGTTATCAAGCAACACTTCCTGTCTGGGTCTGCCTGCCTCTGACCAGAGTCTAAAGGCCTCTCTAGCAGCAGCATGTTGCTCAGACACAAACTCATTCCAGCCAGGCCGTATGTTAGGGACCTTACTCTTGTGATAAACAAAAGGTTCACTGGAAGCATAAAGACATTTGACAATATCATCATACATGGCACAGAGCTTTTCAGCGTGATGTTTATCCTTGCAGTTCATATCCGTGCCCATTAGGGCATCCCCAGGCAATTCAACATCACTGAGTAAGCTGTCAGTTAATAGAGAATATCTGTGCATATCCTCTTTGTGTGTGTGTGTGTGTGTGTGTGTGTGTGTGTGTGTGTGTGTGTGTGTGTGTGTGTGCGTGCGTGTAAGAGAGAGACGGGGGTAGTCCAGTCTTAGCCCCAATGTCTTAAAAAAAGGTCTTTCCCACTTCCACTGAAGAAAAGATAGGAAGACACACCCCATCTCTTTGTTTGTCATCACAACAAAAACACATGGAGGCTCTAGAGGCTGTACTTTTAACAAAGTAAATACAGGAGGTGGTTTTATTCAACACAGAAGGCTTGATAACAGCCCTGCACAGCCATCATTGTCTTGTGTGTGTCTGTGTAGTTCCACATCTGTTGGGATAAGTGGGGCATTATTGTGTGTTTGGGCGCTACTTGTCACATACTCCTTCAGGGTGGAATTGCTTAACAGGCTATGGCTGATTTAAGCCACTTACTCCACATTAAATAATGGGGTCAAACTAAGCAAGTCTCCGTAATGTGGATGCAGGTGTCCCAAAAACATGCCAGGGGAGAAATAAAGCCATCTGTATATGCTTAACCATTCCTGGCATAAAGTGATCTGATATCTCATAGGAAATGTCAGTCATTTCAGCTCTGTCTCAACATTTGTTTACAAAGCCACACACAAAAGCTTAGAACCCCTTCTAAATCAACAGCCAGGTTAATGCAGGACTAAAAGTATGGATCTCATGGTAATAAAATATTTTCTTGTAATGTCCTTTTCAAAGTAGGCCTCCATGTTTCCAACATGAAGCAGCAAGGTTACCAGATTCAATAACCCAGTACAGCTGGGACCAATGCTGGGTCCTGCCAGATTGTAAACCAATGCCTGGCTGCCCCAATTCAGTTTAACTATCCTGCCCAACAACACAGGCACAGTCCAAACTAGGGCTGGGCGATATATCGAATATTAGCGATAATATCGCAATCATTTTGACGACGATGTACAATTTGAAAATATCGTGAATATCGAATATATAAAAAATAAAAGCCTGGATCCTCTGTGCACACACACTCACACACACACACACACACACACAGAGCATGTGCACAAATTGAAAATTGCACACGCACCGGCACGGTATTTTTCTCTCTTTTTGTCCTGTCACATAAGGACCTCTGCATGAATTGTTCGGTCCATGTGAGGTCCATTTTGTCAAGTTGCAAGTACCATGTTATGGCAAAAGCTTACATTTGCACTACACATTTTGTACTTGTAACAATAGCTGTTCTATCTAAATTATTTTTGTTGTTTTCTAATGGGGGCAAAAGGAAATCTTAAGCATTTAAATATTATTTCAATGCAAATGTTAACATATCGAGATATATATCGAATATCGTAAATCTTTTGACAATATCGAGATATCATTTTTTTTTATATATCGCCCAGCCCTAGTCCAAACACAGTCCTATCACCGGCAAACTATACGCCTAAAAATGCAAAAAAAAAAAGTTAGATGTAAATGTCTGTAAATACTAATACTAATGTCTTATGAATTCATTCATTGTATGCAAAAGCGTATCCACCCCTCAGAGGTGATGCAACATGTCAAGGTCTAGGTAGTTTTAATGGTAAACAGTCTGTTATCATGATCAAGGTGTTGGATGCAGGACAAATGGGAAGGATTTAAGAGCTGAGAGACTTTGACAAAGAACCAACTGCTCTGGCCAGGCGACTGGGTCAGAGTATCTCTGAAACGACAAGGCTTTTGGTCCGAGGAGTCCCGTTTCCTGTTCCATCCCGTGAACATGAGCCGTTTACCTGGGAGACGACAGCACCAGGATGCATTGTGGGAAGACGACAAGAGGGAGGGAGAGGGATGCTCTGGGCGATGTTCTGCTGGGAAACCCTGGGTTGGGCCATTCATGTGGAAGTCAACTGGACATGTGCCAGGTACAACTCTTAATGGCAGTGATATTCCTTGATAGCCATGGCCTCTTTCAGCAGGAGCTCCCTGCCACAGTGCACAAACAGTTTGAGAATGGTTTGTTTGAGGAACATGATGAAGAGTTCAAGATGTTGCCCTGGTCTCCAAATTCTTCAGGTCTCAATCCGACTGAGCATCTGTGGGATAGTCCGATTCATCACGGCTCCACCTCGCAGATGACGAGGCTTGAAGGATCTTTTGCTGGTGTCTTGGTGCCAGATACCTCAGGTAACCTCCAGGGGTCAGGACACCTCCAGGGTTCATGGAGTCCATGCCTTGACGGTTCGCCGCTGTTTTGGCAGCACATGGAGGTCCAACATTACTGTTAATGTTTTGGATCATCTGCCATTTTTTTTGTCACTTAATTGTATACTTGTTACTTAGTTACATATATCCAAAAATATCCCATTCAGTCATTTAGTATTATATCTAACAAAAAGGGTAAAGTTATTTCGACCACATTTTCATGGGAAAGGCAATGTATGTTTTTGCAGTCATATTACAGGACCAATCTCACACAAATGTTCTGTCTTGATTCAATATCATCCTCCCTCCAGCTTTGGTCTCAGCTGGCGTTTTGACTGTAACACTGGCCTCAATGCGCTGACTCTTTCCAATGCGCCTACAACCCAGGAGTGTATACATTTTCAAAGTGATTTAAGGTCTTTTTAGTTTGGTAGGGGGGGAATACAAATATTTATGTACGTAGATAATATACGGTCACAGCTACTGGCAATAAAAAAAAATTAAAAAGCTAGCACATTTGAGGTTGGCATGGAAATGTGTGCGAGCGTGCATCCTCTGGTTTTAATGTGCTTCCCGTGACTGCCCCCCCCCCCCTCCCCTCCACCACCTCACACACACTTCCCTCCCGCCACCCTTGACAGCTTCGTGTGACACATATGTGGGTCTGTGTTGGATCAGCTGACAGGCTGGGGGCCCAATATAGGAGAACACACACACACACGCGCACGCTCACAAAGACACATGCACACACACACATGCAGACACACACACACATGCACACACACACACACACAACATCGCAGGCCAGGGAAGATCTCCTTACACACGATATGGAAAAGCTAGATGACAGACAGCCATACAGTACACACACATAATCAAACGCACACGCACACACACTGCCTTTCTCAAACACATCAACACACACAGCTTGCTGCCAACAGATGATCCAGTGACCTTGACTCCATATCACACCAGTGGTGGTATCCCATCATCCCCTTCTCCTCCTCTGCACTGCAGCGGCGCTGAGCCGAGTGGGCTGGGCCCGACAGGCAATCGCCATGGCAACCGGGCAGGTCACCGCCTCGTGAGGTGTTGACGAGCGCTGCAAGCTAAACGGCGACAAAGATCAACGGCATCAGCCCAACATGGGAACACTAATGGAGGTTGGAACAGGAACTGATGCATGGAAAAGATTTGTGTGCGCAGACACACGCGTGTCAATCATGCGTGGACGTACGTGCGCCCAGGTTGTTTACGAGAAAAAAAATTGATGGGGCCACAAAACGTTTTTAATGGAATCTGTTCCTTTCAGTGGGTACTTTTGTAAATTATAATTTGAATCCATACCTCGTATTTTGGTTGTGTTGTAAGAGACAGGGTGTGTGTGTGTGTTTGAGATGGAGATGGGACACACTCGTACAAACTTTGTGACACTCTCTGACCCCCATAGAGTACAACTTGTACCATCTTGCCCTGCCAAAGCAGATCACTGTGCTGCAATATGCCCTCTCTCCCTTCCCTGGTCTCATTCTCATCCACTATCCATGTCCAACTGGGCCTTTGTGGATATCTGTCAGAGTGTGTGTTTATGACACACGTACTGTGTGTGTGTGTGTGTGTGATTGTTGGTGTTTTTGTGCTGATGTCACAGCGTAGCCCTGCCCTACAAGACGCATTCCACACGCTCCACAAACAGCCAGTCACCAGAGGCCTGCCTGCTTGCCTGTGTCTGCCTGCCTGCCTGCCTGCCTGCCTGCCTGTCTGTCTGTCTGTCTGCCTGTCTGTCTGCCTGTCTGCCTGTCTGTCTGTCTGTCTGTCTGCGCCACAGAAGTAGCTGAAGCACAAACACTCACTACACCTTGCGCATGTAAACCACTGAGAGCAAAGACAAAGACAAGTGACCTTCCCCAGATAGGACTTTGGGAAATACAGTACTATAACAAAGTATCTAAGCACAGGAAAACATTTACATTTACTTACATTTACAAAAAGAGCTAGGCTATATCACATGAAGTGTGTTATTCCGAGTCTGATAACCTTTATTTTTAATCAACTTAACAATTTTGGCTGCACTTGTAAATAACGACCAATTGATCAACATCAGCCATGGCAACACGGCTGGGGAAAGAAATTGAACACATTACATAACTAAAGTTTTATCCAAGTGTAAAAAGAATATAAATAAAAAATACAATTGAAAAGTTGCTCTAGAATTCTCATGAAAGTTTATTTACTTAATGATTGTTTGGAACAGCAAGACAACACAATGACACAGTTGTACTAAAACAGGCAGGTTGGTATTCCAGTTGCCATCGTTTTGACTCACTCCGCTGCTTTTTATGTAGCAAAGGGTCAGGCAGGTCGGGAAGTTTCCGTTCATTTAACAGACCACGGTTGACTTAGTGGCATTGCGAGGGAGTGAGGGGGAGAGAGAACGACAGGAAGAAGAGAGAGAACGATAGGGAACGATAGAGAAAGAAAGAGAGAGAAAAATGAAATCCCGGTCTGCTTCTCTGAGGCGTTACCATATATGGGCACCGTTGTGGTGGAGAGGAAGGAGGATGTAGTTAGGGCAAAGGCGGGAGCTCTCTAAGCCATGAACATCTGATACTGAGGCGACGCTAGCCAGGTCGGGACAACAGGGCGACGCAACATGACCCGTGGATTGACTGAGATATATGGAATGGCTGACGACCCAATACAAGACTGTCATTTGCAGACAGCTATGCAAGCCCAAACATCAACAATCCTCTGATGTCAGAGTAGAGAAAGGGTTACTGTATAAGAAGCCATAGTCTCAGACAGGCTTGCTCCTTACCACAGCATTTTTGAACATATTTA
The DNA here is from genome assembly GCF_963692335.1 of Osmerus eperlanus. Classification (NCBI taxonomy): domain Eukaryota; kingdom Metazoa; phylum Chordata; class Actinopteri; order Osmeriformes; family Osmeridae; genus Osmerus; species Osmerus eperlanus. The sequence goes on from NC_085040.1 coordinate 8,365,034, forward strand.
TGCTTTTGTGCCAAATTAGAAAATGATGCAATTCGGCCTCATATCTTAGATAACAGTATCTTCATACAGAAGGTATGTCTATCTGGCATATCTGGTCACATAATGATGAAATACTGCACCAAATCCCCACCAACTGATTGTCAACGTTAACAAAAGTGTGTGCTTCACAAGAAGGGAAGGACTCAGTGGACCATGGTGTTGCTAACTAGCAACGCTGTAGAATTGTCTTCAATGACCTTTTGGAGTTCCCCGCCTCCATTCTACCCCCCTGAAATGGATCTCTCGTTTTCTTCCAGCAGGGTTCAGCTGCAATCCTCTGCTCCTACCATCCCTCCACCCCACCCCACCCCCACTTCTCACACACAGGCAACAGAAAACAGCCCCATCGCTTAACAGAAGAACATGCAGTGACTTCGGCCCCCGAGTGGAAGGGAATCCCAATGTTTGTGCCATTTCTTGGAACTTCTAATCTTTCTCTAATGTGAACTTCTCTCTTATATTGCTACTGAGGACTTTTTGTTTCACATTATGTGGAGAGGGTCTGAAAGAGTGTCTTTGTCGAGCCAAAGAAAGAGTGAAAGCGAGAGAAAGCGAGAGAGGGGGGGGGGGATGACGGACGGAGAAACAGTCTCCACAGTGTCTGCAGAGCGGCAAAATAGTACCAGGGAAGGAGAGAACCAGGAAAAAGACAGAAGGAGAGGTGGGGGGGGGAACAGAAGAGAGGGAGGGAGAGAGAAGAGGGGAGAGATACAGAGGGGTCTATAGCAGAAGTCTGAGGGGCAGCGAAGCCCCCGTGCCCTGTGACACAGCTGGTACCAGGGGGCGAGGTGGACCGCGCCACACAGCTACCACCATTGTTACGTACACAACACTGACATGCTGACGCCCTCAACCCCCCGGGGCCCAGGCGACACAACAACACTCTTCATTATCACCATCATCAACAACAACAACAACAACAATACCACCTCCAACTTGTGAAAACATTTATTGGCCAACAAGGTTACTTTATAAGCATCCTTTAGGTAACCTGATTTCTCAACATCTGGAAAGCACGATTCCAGTCAACATCTAGTTTCCACAGGAAATGAACTTGACTCCTGTTGGTCAGTTAAACCCCCCCCCCATATAGCCACGAAAAAAAGCGAAAACAGCCTCCATATGCCCCCTGTGTTCCTTCGCCCCAACACACTCACACAAGGGTGCGATGGTGTTGATTGTGCCACATTACGAAGCCTATAGGAGAAAAGGACTGTGTGGCCACCTGTGATGGCATAAGAGACAGAGGGTCCCTTGTCCGCTGTTGTTGGTGTGCTAGGGCGTGTGGGCATAAAGTCTGGGGTGGGTGAGAGAGACAGAGCTCCAATAGGTCTACATTTTAAAGCTGGCTCACTCACATAATACTGTACACATAGCGCTAATAAAACTACCAAGGAGCAGCAAGAAGTGGAAACTGTAATCCCAAAATCCTTAATTTGAGGGAAAAAAACCTCAAAAGCACAAAATAGTCTTTAATACTGCCCTGTAATAGTCTACATGACTCCATTTGTATTGTAACTAACCAGACACTAGGAAAAGTCCAAGGAACTCTTATATGCAAAACCTACCAAACCATTTGAGACTCTCCAATACAGCCTCTGACTCAAGACTTTATCTGTATAGTTGGTAAACAACAAGGTAATGCAGAATTATAGTAATTCACCTTCTTAATAACTGTCACCCCACCCACATACACACACCCATACAGCCCAGTATGGTACACCAAGATTGAGATTCAAACACTTGTCACTGGATCTGCGTTAGTTTGTCAGGTAAGCAGCTATCAGGATGATAGACGGGCTGGCTGGCTTTTTCTGCCATTTGACCACCACTTCAGTCAACAAACAGCAATGTGCTATTGTGTGTGTATATGTGCATATTATATGAGTTAGGTGTGAAACAAGAGAGATAATGGGGGGGGGGGGGGTGAGTGGTGAGAGAAATAATTTGTGTGGGGAAAAAGGCATGTGGCATGTGTAATGTGTAAAGGAGTGACGGGAGTCAGGTGGCTGAGCGGTGAGGGAGTCGGGCTAGTAATCTGAAGGTTGCCAGTTCGATTCCTGGCCGTGCAAAATGACGTTGTGTCCTTGGGCAAGGCACTTCACCCTACTTGCCTCGGGAGAATGTCCCTGTACTTACTGTAAGTCGCTCTGGATAAGAGCGTCTGCTAAATGGCTAAATGTAAATGTAAAGATGTGCGTGGCTGTGACAGTTAGAGACAGACCTACTACAGTCTACAAATACTACAGTTTACATCTGTTCATTAACATGTGTGTGTGTGTGTGTGTGTGTACGTGTGTGTGAGTGACTGAAAGGGTAGGTGGGTCATTACTACCAGGGACAGCTGCGTCTGTTGACATTTAATGAAGAGGATCAGAGAAGCCGAGAGGGAGGGGGGGCTGGGAGGTGAGGGAGAGGTTGACTGGTCTGCTAAGAAAGTGTCGGACCCTCGGAGGAGTAGGTGAACACACAGACACAGGCGAACTATCCACAGACGCCAATTGAAACTAACACAAACAGATGGCGATGTGCTAGGACTGTGGTGGGACCTGAAGAGATGCTGATGTACAAAGTCAAATTACAGGCCAGACAGTTGCCTGACAAACAAGTTGGTGTTTACACCAGGGATCAACAGGGTGTGTGTGTGCGCTGTGCGCTGTGCGCTTTGCAAGTGTGTGTGTGTTGTTGAGGGGGTCTAGGGCTCTGGACCCATCTCTCTGACTGCACCCACTTCTTTTAGAGGCTTGGTCGTTAGTGTTTTCCAGTTTTGAGAATACTCACGAAAGGGAAATTGGGCTAAAACTAGTTAGGGTAAAGAGAGATCTGTTGGGATACAAAAAAACACATCTGGAAGCTTTTACAAGCATATTTCAGTCCAATTCCCCCCTCCAAGTTTCCTTGGTAATGTAGAGGAGGCTGCCAAAAATGCAACTTGCCTGACTAAGGCTCTTTTTCCGGAGTTGTGCTTATAGCCAACTGTCTGCGGTATAACAGCATACAGCCACCAGCTCTGTAAGAGTTATGCAACAGAGTGTCAAATCCCACAGATACCTTTCATCTGCAAAGTGATCCACAGATTATTACATTGGCAATGGTTTTGTGGATGTTTGCATAACTGTTAGTTCTTAATAAAGTGTGTTGATAATTAATAAGTGGAGCTGACAGTACGTGTGTAGCCTGTGTTTTGTTGTTGTTGTGCTCATCACTCTGAGACAGAACACGGCTAGGTTTACTGAACACAGCGAAGAACAGCTTGTGTGCTGGACTTTTGTCAACACAGGAGGCCAGTTTCAGCTGTCATGTCTCCCTTACAGTATTTAGTCTTGCATGACTGCATCATCCCCAAACAGGTAGCATTGCTATGGATGTCAGCATCTAGATGTCAATTGAAAAAGTTAATATTTCAAGTAATATATGATAGATGAACAGCTTCCACCATTATATACCTGTATAAATATAGCAACGAGTTAAATTATTTAGTTTAGTATTTTAGTCAAATGAGTGTCCTAAAGTAAAGAAATCAGAAGGAGTTTGGCTTGCCCTAACATTTTTAGGTTGGAACTTCCTTTCCTAAAACAGAAACCCCCTTAAATTAGTTATGATCTGGGTAATAAAGTTAATTTCTCAATTTTTTGACTGTCCAGCCACTGACACAAACGCAGTAGAATCAGCAAGAGTAAGGTAGTGTATTATAGCAGCCTAATAAATTCACGCTTAGCCTACAATGTGTTTACATTTACATTTTAGTCATTTAGCAGACGCTCTTATCCAGAGCGACTTACAGTAAGTACAGGGACATTCCCCCGAGGCAAGGAGGGTGAAGTGCCTTGCCCAAGGACACAACGTCATTTTGCACGGCTGGGAATCGAATCAGCAACCTTCTTACTAGCCCGATTCCCTAACCGCTCGGCCACCTGACTCCCGTTTATTTAAAGGGCGTGCAAAATTTGAAGATGTAAAGTTGGATATAATTTATCAATTACAACAATTTACTCAATTTTGGACCCATGTTATTAACCCAATTATGAAATTAAACATATTCAACTGAATAATTTTTAGGCCAACTTACTCAACTTTTGAACTCTGTCAATGTGTACCAGTTTTAGATTTTAAGATTCCCATACACAAATTGTTATCAAAATCCACATTGCACATAAACTTACGACGAAGATAACAGAGAACATTGGCATAGCCACTATAAACCCTACTTAATTTTTTCAACAAAACATAACATAAGCAAAGGATCGTTCGACTTCTGCAACTTAGAAACCAGCTGCACATCAACACAATCCGAATTTAAAATTGATATTTATTTTTACAGGTAGGTAAAAATAAATATCAATTTTAAGTTCAAAGAGAGAAGGGAATTCTTGACCACGGCGATGACCAGTTATAAAATGTAGTTTAATTTAAGAGAAAGGCTACCGATGAAGCTTAGGTGCGCCTGTGTTTGGAATTAGTGACAAATAGCAGCTATCTCAAATACCGGGCTCTAGTTCCTATCCTAAAACAGGCCTTCACCTGTGGATTTAAGCCCTAAAAAAGGCCAGTCACGGGCACCACAAAACCGTTCATGACCATACTTTAGTTTAAACTGCGATACATTATAAACTTTCCGATGAACTCACCTTCTAAAAGCCTGGAGATTAGCGAGTCGACATCCAACTCCCCTTCCGCCATTTCTGTAGTGGGTGCTGTCAATGCTGCGCTCGCCACAGTCGCTGCTGGCAGGCAGGCACCGCCTGACCGCATCACAACAACGGAATGCAAGCCGCTGGGTCTCACCGCCCGATTTTCAATGGGACATTCGCACATTCTTGTAGCCTACAGAACAGAAAATAGTCATATAATGCCTATTATAGGCTACGGCAACCATTTTCTTGTTGGTGGTTAGCAATTGGTGTGTTGTAACAACTGAAGAGATTTTATAAAGCATGCAGCGTAGTCTATATTGTCTTTGACAATGATAGGCCTGTATGTAGGCTAGGCTATATGGAATAAACGTATAAGATATTTGCCGAAGAAATGGTTGTCAGAGTCTATGTTTTTATGTTTTTAATTGTTATGGCAATAATTGAATTTAACTTCAAATAATGACATGACACATTCATTTTGTTCATTGTTCAAACTACACAATCCTGGAGCTGGTTTTTAATGATAATTTTGAAAAGTTGCAATATCATAGGCTATCACTATTAGATATCTTAAACATTATAACGATGGATCGTAGCAATGATCGAGCAAAAAACGAAACCATCGATATTTCTTACGTGCGTTTCCCAAACATGCTCGTAAGGAGTAGGCTAATCAATGCACTTTCAAGAGTTACGTATTTTCAAGAGACACTTTAGCTATGTCTTTCGGAACGGACGGTAAAACTAAGATTCGTCCTACTATGGATTCTATGATCAATTTAGCTTTACGACGCTTTCGGGAAACGCAGCCCTGTTCTGTTGTCAACTCTGTGTAAAGCAATGCTCTGCTAATCTCGAAATAAAATGAGATTATAGCGCCCTCCTCTGGCAATGTAGCCTAAGTATCCCAAACATGACCAACAGCTACAGATGAAATTGCCTAGGTGTATGAAACAAAGGTGTCAGCCATGCATTAGTAAATGAAATACTCCCAGATTTGACAATTAAGTCATTTTCAGATAGGCTATAGGCCTTCCATTGGAATTTGAGAGGCTAAACTCTATATTCTTCTTGTATGACAGAAAAAACGAAACTAAACAAAAAACAAAATGCATTAGCAACTAAAAAGTTAGATACAAAGATATAGACCTAGGGACTTACAGTTTCTCGATACAGAATCCTTTCCAAAAGTCTGTCAGAGAAAGTTGAGGAACAGGGTGCTCAGACAGCTGTGGCTTTGACCATATCATAAGGCAGTAGGCCTGTATCATAGGCTATGTGAATGTTGCATTGGAGATCAAATCACATTTATTTGTATAGCGCTTTTTATAAGCAATCTCAAGATGGAGATGGGATTTGACTCAAATTGTTAAATCGTTTGAGAAAGTCTCGAGAAAGTGTGTTATACCTTGACCTAAGTTGTTTCAAAAGTCAAATTCGCGTATGGCTTTTAACTGGTTTTAAAAGCTTTAGCCTACTTCTTTCCTTCGTGGGCTACGTCATTTGGGTATTTCCGCACCGTTTGAGGGGGCGGTGGCAAAGCAATAATAAAAAAAAAGAGGGGGCGGTGGCAAATTGCATCGGCGACTCGAAGGCGGAGGCGGCAGAGCATTCTGTCAAAAGCCGTTTACAAAGACACCTTATTCTATGTTAAGGATATCTCTTTAGAAACAACCCGTACCTCAAAAGGCTGACATAACAACACGAGTGGCTTAAACTGAAGTCTAAAATGGATGGTAAGTTTGTTCACAAACTGAGGGGTAAGCGATTGCATTTGTTTCTCATGTAGGAAGACCAGCAACTTGTTTGCGCACTGAGGGAAAGCCCCATACGCCATGGGTATTGCACTACAGCAGGAGGAGTCAGCACCAAATAATGGAGATCACTGTCTTCGAGTTAGCTTGACAGTAGGAAGTTCGGTCTACATCAACACCATTTAATCTTCCTATCAATAATGTGTCTGTCCCTAAAACTGTCGTCTTACAGAATATGTCGTGTTCGGGTTACACTTGATCGTACGAAACAACCTTTAATGTTACGATTTATGCGTAGGCTATTTTTTATCTAAATAGGCTGTCAAGAGGCCTAACCGATTATTTATTTTCAATCACAGAGTTGTCATATGTTGTCGATTTCCCGTCGGCGAGTTATTTAGAAGTTGACTACAATGTAGCCATTTGGGTGGATCACATACCAAATCAATTACTATAAATATAGCCAACTTTTACTACGCAGACTGTACATTGGATACATAGTGGCTAAACGGTGTGTTACGAGAAGTTCTAAGAAATGAACACGAGGAACCACATTTAATAGGCGATTGATTCATTTTTGAAGTAGGCTATTGTCAGCAAGTTGGCTGCAAAATGCTGAAAGTAGGGCGCTGTCTTTTGGCACGTTTTGTTTTTGAGTCCAACAGAAAGACACGCAGAGAAAGTTTAGAAGTTTGTTGAAGTTGAACCCGAAATCGAGGATCTTACTATACGGCATTATACTTTGTTGTGCCTTCTGTTATATAAAGTGGATGTGCCAATTCATTTGATTGTATCATAAACACCTTTCATGTAGGCAGCAGTCGGATGTCTAATCTGTGGAACATAACTTCCTGTTGGGGGCTCTGTCTAATGTTACATTGTGCGGGCTTTTCAAAACAGCGATAAAAAAGGATAAATAAATAATTGGGAGGAAAAAAAGTATCGACAGCAAGCAACAAGTATCTCTTCTTTGTCTTTCACATATATCTGAGCTAGAAATGTAATTTCAGACAATAGAGGGTGGTTGAAAAAACATTAGCCTACCCCTAATACCTTTTATTGTGGTTAGTTTACTATCTACCAGGTGTGTTCTCTCTATCTGTATTCATCCATTATGAGACGAGGAACCAGACTCAAATTCTACTTTTAGTTATGTATTATATAAAGGAGTTGATGTTTTACTACTATTGCTTACCGAACACTCGATATATATATACAGTTTCTTTTGTAATCAAGCAAAAAAACCTGGGTGTTTATTTATGCTGAGTGGCTCTGTCCTGTCTGTTCCCATAGGAATGTATAGATGGGGGCAGGCCCCACTGAACCAAGGTAAGTCTAAGATCATTTAAGATATTGGGTAAATTTGGGTGCAACTTGCCTATCAATTAGCCCTGTATCCTGCATATTCACATGTCTCTCAAGACTGCATACTTTGAACTGATGTTACACAGTGACGTATTTTGACATCCGAGAGATACAAACTGCACAAAATGAACAGATTGGTCAGGGTGACACACACCCTGGTTTACCTCATTCACTGTCTTTCTGGCACTCACAAACCCTTTCCCTTCTCTCTCTCCCTCCCACGATCACTCCACAGGGAATCCCTTCATAGAGATCATAGAACAGCCCAAACAGAGGGGGATGAGGTTTAGGTACAAGTGTGAGGGCCGCTCTGCCGGAAGCATCCCTGGAGAGAAGAGCAATGACACCACCAAGACACACCCCACTATCAAGGTTAGCACCCTATCTGAGTTCACCTCACTCACCTCTCACTCTGTTGGTTTAGTTTACTGTACATGTTGGTTTGTACTTCCTTAGAATGCCACCTTTTTGATACAGGTCACTGTTTCCGGAAAAGTTGTACTGACCTTCAAATAGGACAAACAAAAGAAAAGTGAATCTTTCGATAGAATACCAGGATGTTGTCTGTGCACCTTTTTCTAGAGTTAAATATCAATAACAAATACAAGCTGTGATTTTCATTATGACCTCCCAGTTTACAACTGTCAAACACAGTCAATGTTTTGGGTTTGGGAGTTCCCTACGTAATTCATTAGGGGACTACAGAAGTAGTCTGAAAGTTGTTAGAACTTGGTTACGAATGATACAGTAGGTCTCCTAAGTCCCTGTTAGTGACCTGGCCATAGGTGCTGATATCCAGACTTATTTTGGAGTGAGGGCTTAGTATGCATACATTACATTTACATTTAGTCATTTAGCAGACGCTCTTATCCAGAGCGACTTACAGTAAGTACAGGGACATTCCCCTGAGGTCAATAGGGTTAAGTGCCTTGCCCAGGGACACAACGTCATTTGGCACGGCTGGGATTCGAACCAACAACCTTCTGATTGGTAGCCCGATTCCCTAACCGCTCAGCCATCTGACCCCGTATGGGTTGTGATTGGGTTCTTCTCAGTTCGAGTGGGGTTACAACAAACCATGCCTTGCATCAGACAGGAGGAGAAACATTTTGGGTGCAGTTCTCAAATGAATATATATACTGTAGGTTTACGAATGCATTCCGGTTCTAGATGTTTTGGAGCACTTCGATTAGTGCTATCATGTCCTTATTTCTTATTTCCCTTCCTTTTGAGTTTTGTTTATGTTGAGAGGGAATTGTTGTTGTGAGTAGATTAATTTGGATTGTTGATCTTAATCGCTAACATGTTTTCCTTCCCTCCCTGGCAGGTGCATAACTACAGCGGTCCCCTGCGTGTACGCATCTCCTTGGTAACCAAGGACATTCCGCACAAGCCCCACCCCCACGAGCTGGTTGGGAAAGACTGCAAACATGGCTACTATGAGGCTGACCTGCAGGAGAGACGAGTACACAGGTAGATACAGGAGCGCTTTGTTGGACTGCTCGATTATGGCAAAAATCAGATGGATGAATACTTTGATCAACATTGACATCACGGTTATTTAAAGCAATGACTTATTGACTTTGGAAACGTCATGCATTCATTGAAAACAATTAGTCTTTTTAACGGTGGATTTTCTTGAACTTTATAAACAATTCAACTGAAAAACAAACAACAACAATGTATAAGTTTGTCTCAAAAGTATCACCAGATGGGAAGCCTGATAAAGACAGAGGGATATAAAGGTTTTCAAGTCTCAGCTACAATGTACCAGGCAGGAGGTAGAAAAGGGGAGTTTTTGACAGCGAGCCACTCACTTTTGGGGGGAGGAAACTCATTTTTATTAGAGTGAGTCTGGGCTTTTAAGGAGGGGTGAAAATGCCTAGCTGTAAAGGAAAGTGGTACACAAAGACAAAAGAAGAGCATCATTCTGAAACGGAATGCGGCACAGTAATCGTTATATCTTGATAATCTAGTTTTGATAATCATTTGAAGCCCAAATAGTCACTGAAAATAAAATCTTGATGCCCATCCCTACTGCTTTTTTTGTATGCTTGTGCACTTCTGTAAATATGTCAATATTTACTTCTGTAAATATGTGCTGAACACGGTTTGCAGATACATTTTTGTGTTTGATCCTGGGTTGAATGTGGGAGTTGGTGCTGGTGGTTTTGTGTGTGTGATGAAATGCAAACAAACACAATGTGCTGTGGACCTGCTAATGTCTTCATAAACAGTTAGTCATCCATCTGTGTTATTCCTGGGTGACCAGAGACACAAAAGTGGATCATTTTGTCCTTTTTATCATGGCAAGGTGCACCCTTTTTTGAAGTGAATCATTTTGACTTCAGCCGTGGAGTTTTGTCATGTGCATTCCCTCTGCACTGTCGTTTCACATGTAAACACTGCTTTAAGTTCATGGAGAAAATGCAATAACTTCTAAACGGTTCATTGAATCTCAGTCATGCAGTAAGGCTCGTTCTCGTTCACAAGTTCTCTCTTGATCTGCTTTCAGTTTTCAAAACCTGGGCATTCAGTGTGTGAAGAAAAAGGATGTGACTGAAGCAATTACATGCAGACTTCAGACCCGTAACAACCCCTTCAATAGTAAGGCACACCAACCCAAACACAAACTCGCCAATGTTCAGCAGTTCTCTACCATAACACTAAGACTTCTCAGCCAGCACTGATTTGTGTTTTGTTGGGCTCGGTATTGCGTGAGTGTTTGCTATCCTTAAATGACCTCGCCTGGGGCAGGATGCAGTGTCTTGATACCAGATAAGTGTTTCTAGAATCACAACCACACCCTAACCCTGACCACCCTGTTCATGCACTGTGCTTTGGCTGCAGTTCCTGAGGCTAAGGTGTGGGAAGAGGAGTTTGACCTGAATGCGGCAAGGCTTTGTTTCCAGGCTTCCATAACTCTGGCCACTGGGGAGCTCCTAGCTCTGGAGCCTGTTGTGTCCCAGCCTATCTATGACAACAGTGAGTCTTCAGTCTTACACACACATACACACCAAGCATGCGATAAGGCAGCAGCACTCTCCAATGCACATGCACTCAAACACTAGACACACTCTCTCTCACACACACTCTCTCACACACACACACACACACACACACACACACACACACACACACACGTGTCAAGCTTACAGGAAGTCAGGTACTCACTCTTGACTCTCCATAACACTTTTCTACCTTTCCTACTCCATTGTCTTGTGTTCAACAGGAGCACCCAACACTGCTGAGCTGAAGATTTGCAGAGTCAACCGCAACTCTGGCAGCTGCAGAGGGGGGGATGAAATCTTCCTGCTCTGTGACAAAGTACAAAAAGGTAGTTTCATCCACCCGGTCAAAGAAGTACTCCTTTTTGTCTATGGAATTGTCTGTCCGTTCCAAGATGTCTTTATCTTTATTTTACTATTTTGTGTTGTTAGTGACTTATGCTAACTAGCTAATAATAGTCCCAGACAGTGGCACTGTTCCTCTATTTGATTGAGCTTTTCTCTGAAGTTGCTCTTCTTGGAAAAAGAGCTGTTTGAAAGTGTGGTTTCTTCCTTCCTGATGTGTCCACTTAGTCACCGTGGTGGTTCCCCTACCCGTGCTGTTTTTTGTGAATTACATTTAGTCATTTAGCAGACGGTCTTATCCAGAGCGAATTGCGTTAAAGGTCATATAGGTCATATAACAGGGACTTTTTTCCCTTTGGTCAGAAAAAGTGCTGGGATCCTATTTCTCATTGTGTGTGTTAGTAATGTTAAGCACTGTGGTGGAAGTGGTGTAGTCAGGGTGTAAAGGGGTGTGAGTGATGGGAGTGTGGACAGCAGGGAGGGTTGGCGGGTCGGAGAGAGTCACTGCAGTCTGGTAGCTTCCACAGAAGAAATGTCCTGTTCTCTCCACCTTCCTAACCCTGCCCCCCCCCCCCCCCCCCCCTCCCATCAGAGGACATCGAGGTGCGTTTCTTCCAGGACACTTGGGAGGGGAAGGGAACGTTCTCGCAGGCCGATGTCCACAGACAGGTGGCCATCGTGTTCCGGACGCCACCCTACCATGACACCAACCTGACTGAGCCAGTCAGGGTCCAGATGCAGCTGCGCCGGCCGTCCGACCGCGAGGTCAGCGAGCCCATGGTGTTCCAGTTCCTGCCCTCAGAACAAGGTCAGCTCCTTGTTTGACTACCACGACAGCTTGTTAGGTTACTCTGACATGTGCTTCACATGTTTGAGATTGGTTTAATCCACATCTTTTAAGATGAAACATGACTAAATGAGTACAGGTCATTGGTATTACTGTAAGTTTTACATTATGTTTGACAGGATTGTTTTCTTTCACATTGTAGATGAGTACAGGCTGATACAAAAGAGAAAACGAACACAGGGATTATTTCAGAATATGAAACTGGTGCCCATGATACCTGGTAGGTTTCTAGAAGCATCTCCTACTGTCTCTTTACCTTCAAACAATTGACCTCTGAGTAATGAATGTTTATATTGTTTGTAAAAGTGTGTTTATTATTTCAGCACCGATGCCAGCAGAGAGTCCCATGGCCCATGGAAAGCGAACACAGGGAATATTCCCGAATGTGAAACCAGGGGCCACGATGCCTGGTAAGTTTCATTCTACTTGTCTCTTTACATTTACATTTAGTCATTTAGCAGACGCTCTTATCCAGAGCGACTTACAGTAAGTACAGGGACATTCCCCCCGAGGCAAGTAGGGTGAAGTGCCTTGCCCAAGGACACAACGTCATTTGGCACAGCCGGGAATCGAACTGGCAACCTTATGATTACTGGCCCGATTCCCTCACCGCTCAGCCACCTGACTCCTCTTTACCTTAAAACGATTTTATTATGAATGTTTGTAAGTGTGTGTGTGTGTGTGTGTTTTATGATTTCAGCGCCCATGCCAACAGAAAGTCCCATGGCCAGGAGACCAGTCACTGTAAAGCCTCCGGTCACAAGTGTTCAACCTGGTAAACCTTTCTTCTCTCCTAACCGTCGAAACGGTCATTTGTTTTCATCATCTGCTGGTCAAACTAGCAGATCCGAGTCACAAATCATCTTCTGACAGGGTTCACGTGTGATTCATGAAACGTTGTATCTTGTAAATCCCAGTGCAAAAATGATTGGGCGGTGATAAATGTGGTGGCTGAAAACAATCGTCAATTAAATATCATGCCCCTATATATTCTCGGTTTAGAGGCAGGTTTAGAGGCACTGCCCCTAGAGTTTACAACATGGAGATGCGTAATATGTACTAGAAGAGAAACTGATCCAACCTCAAAATAGAAACACTTACCAAGTCCAATTGAACCAACTGGGAATAGAAATTGACTTAATAGCGGAAGCTCTCGATAAAAGATACCTGCAGTGCTGTCCCAAAGAATCCTTTCCTGTTTTAGGGGCGGGTACAGGTCTTCTAACTTGTCAGACGCGGATCTGCCATTAGTGAGATTTACTGAATGTCAAGGCTTTTGTTGTGACTGAATAACCATCTATACTTTTACATTGCATATCGGTTAGCCTACTCATTTATTTAATAGTTTCATTTTAATTACTTGTAATTAAGTCACCAGTGCTTCAAATGAATCTTACACCACCAAGTATCAACCCTATGAATTGCAAATCATTTGAAAGTAGCTATTTATTTTAGGGATATATGACACATAATCGATTTAAACCTTAACCCTTGTGTTATCTTCGGGTCATTCTGACCCATCAGTCATTGTGACCCACCGTTGTATTGCGACAACTTTACAGCATACAAAAAGAAAGTGAGGAATTTTCTTTTAACCGTCGGGCTGTCTCAGACCCCCCACTTTGCGAAGGTTAAAAGAAAATGCTATTTATTGTTTTTCTATTGGGTAAAATTGGGTAAACACAACGATGGTTCGTTGTGAACCTTTGGGTCATGTGACCCGAAGGCAGCACAAGGGTTAAAAAAACGTTTTGCTATAGGCCTACGCTACATATTTTTAAGTGATGAATGTGTGGCTGCATATGCTTAGATGCCAGTGAATACATTCCAACTGCACCAAAAGTTGCCGCTGACTGGAAGACTTGTCAGCTACGCAAATTGAGACTTGACAACACTCGCGTCTGATAAATGCCGAGCTCTGCACAGAAATGACCAAATGTCCAGTTTTCTGTCGGAAATGAGGGCCATTGTGCTATAGTTGTTGTGTTTGTCAGTGTCAAAGAAGCTGAGTTTCATAGAGTTGGACGAAGGGGACAGAGATCAGGCTGTGAAAGTGAGGCCTTGTGTTTTTGCCTCTCAGGTGTGAACCCAGTGGTGTCCGGTGGTACCATCCCTTCAGCGAAGAACCTGTCCTGCTTCAACCTGCAGCCAGGCCACCTGTTCTCAAACCAGCCAGAGGTCGCACCTGCTACCACCAATCAGACATGGAATTTCCTTAGTAGCCTCACTCTAGACTCCCAGCCCAAAGCTACGCCGGTGTCCAGTTACTCCACCCAGGTCCGGGCGTCGGCTGCGGAGGCCTCCACAACCCAGGCCTACCCCACTGTCAACTTCATGGATATCCCCGGGTTCTCCTTCTGCACCTTTTCCTCTGAGCCCCAGGTCAACATGCCCCAAAAAGGGCCCAGCGTGGGGGACAACCCAGAACTCAGGTTTGATGCTGAAGATCTGTGTGAGTTCCCCAGTTTTGACGTTGGTTCCCAGGGCAACCTGGAAAGCCTCAATATGGATGACGTCCGCGCTCTGCTGGAGGGCCAAGTGGAAGCGCAGGGCAATGCCTCCGCCTTCTCTCAGGCATCGTCCCAGCCAAGCTCCTCCGCCCTCCAGAACAGCAGCGTGCAGAACCCAGGCGATCCAGCGTCCAATACCGGTGGCTTCCCCTACATGAACTACCCCAACAGCATTGTCAGTCTGCTCCAAGACAATGGCATGATGGACACTTTCCCTGGCCCCGCCGTTCAGCCGGTCTCCTTGGAGGACCAAGACTGTTTCAGCTCCATTGACGAGGAGCGTCTTATGTCCATTTTCAGCGATCCGCATGCAGGTTTTGTGTCTGGAAACTAACCTACTTAAAGGTTGTCCTTTTCCCCCCTCACAGATTCATAAGTCTTCAAATGATTCAGGAACTTTGTCCCTTGAGACCCAATTCAGCTCCACTTTCTTTGTAATGTAAATAGAAACCAAGGAAAAAACAATTGGTGGTTAACTTGGTGTGCCACTTTTGTGACATTAATATTTTTTATTTTGATACCTGAAGTACCTTTCTGATACTAATTGGACAGTGGTGATAGTGGGACACAGCTTTATTGGTCAGTTTGCCATGGATGGTGAAACACAAGGATGAACTGCATGAACTGGAATGTCACCATGAAAACTGTCAAACCTTATAATGCCCCTAAACTGGGTTCTATTTGAACATTGCACAGTGGTGCCATGTGATGCATCTAATATTCAGGAGTGATATTCACTCTGGTCCTTGAAGACCCAGTCGTTAAAGTTTGCAATAGTGCCTTCACAGTTTTGTACTTTACATTTATATTAAAACAAGAGTAATAGTGATCGGATATACCAAAGCACCTTCTGTGTGTTTTGTTTGTCCACAAAGTAGATATTGTGGCCTTTCAAGACAAAGACTTTGAGACAAACAAGCTATCACAAAACTGAAACTGTTATATTGTCACAGGAAGCAATTAAAACATTTGCTTGTCAACAATTGCACTTCTTTGAAAGATCATCCATGAAACACCATACCAAACCACTGTCAGACAGGAAGCTCTTAGAAAATAATAATTTCCCAAATTTACTTTAAATTGTATGGTTAGAGTTATACTATCTGTATGCTATTGTTAGATTGCTTTTTATGTACAAGTCGGAAAACGTATACTGTGCATTAGTTGGGTTAACTGTGCTACTGTGTTCGGAGGGCAGATTTGTAGATATTCTTCAGCTTTAGTGGTCCAAAAACATTGGAATGATTGTTTTAAAACCAAATATTTTTCAGATAGCATTTTTTTTCAAGCACTAGAGATGGGGTGTATAGTTATGTCTTGGTATAAGAAAGCATTACCACCATTTTCTATCTTTTAAATCCGAGGACACTGAAGGTTGTATATAAATATCACCTTAAACTCATGGATGTTGTCTTTTCTGTTGTTGTACGTTGTAATATGTACACATACAAAGTACAGAACACAGATCGTCACCTAGGCTAAGTAAAGAAGTTCTAACTAAAAACATATAGCACAATTCACATTTCAGTACACATATAAAAACATACTTTCTGTAAATGTAAAATGATCTACAAATGTAGTAAATGCACTGACTTACTATAAAGACTCAATATAGATTGTTTTTCAATTTTTTTGATATGCTCATATTGTTCAATTAATCATAGATGCTCCTATCAAGTGTTTCTGTTCAAGGTCAGTTTTTAATCCAAAACATATTTAGCTAGTGAAGCTTCCTTATCATTAATTGATGAAAGTGTAAGACCCTGTATGTGACAAATAAAATTATAACAATCTAAAAGCTGGCATTGGTTATGATTTACATCCCTATATAGGTTGGTAATAAGACAGATCAACTTCAAAAGTCAACTTTATTTGGCACTTAAGTAAATTTGTAAAAAGGTCAAACTTTACATTATTTAGAAATAACTCAAACAAGAGCATTCAAAGCCATTAACATATTAAAAGCATAATTGAGTGAACGCAAAGTAAAACTTTTTGGTTTTAATTTGTTTAACAAATTGTAAAACAAAGGTAAATTTGTTGAAATCCCCTCACAACACTTGGACCAGATACCAGAATATTGGCAATGGTACCTATCTTTGTTGTTGACACACATTATATTGAGGAAATGAGGCAGACGTGGACTTTGTTCCACACAATCAGATACTCTTCAGAATGAGTAAATGTGTTTGTAAGTGTAAGCTATTATTTACAGGAAGTAGCCTAGCCTACGGTGTGCTGCCTTCGGGTCATTGTGACCCACTTTTTGCACCCCGACGGTGGGTCACATTGACCTGAAGGCAGCACAAAATCCCACTCGCTGGGGGGCAATTAACTGAAACCAAAAATTTCAGTCAGTACAGCACCACTACCAATGAAACGTGCCTGTTGTAGAACTGCTTATTCCTCCTAGCAGCCCTAAGTGACCTCCAGGTTGGTAATTTTGTTGACAACGTGAGAGCGCCTGGGCACACACTTAAGGTCGAACTTGCTTTCGAATATGGTAGGACTAAGATTCCAGCGGTTATTGCGGTATATGCCCAGGTGCGTGTACACATCAGGCTTATAGGAGATAAAACACTTCACCCCTGTGGCCCTAATGACAGTGTCTAGCCTCATCACCTGGTTATCGTCTGTAAAGTTCTTGTTGTAGACACAGATGACGTGTCTTGGGTTCTTTGGGTCCTGAGTGCTTACTTTAGCACAGTCGATCTCCCCTTCTAGTGCTGCTCGAGTTATGCCCTCCCATGCATGGTCCACCTTGAATCCAGATTCCAAGTGTATTAGCCATTTTCCTTTGAGCACATTGTGGTTCAGTGCCAGCTCTTTCACCGTCTGGAAGTTGACCGGCCTGCCGCTCTCAAGCAAACAATCCCAACTCTCCAGAAGGCTGTCAACATCTCCAGAGCTGCTATAATAGTCTGGTCCTCTTATACAGATCCACCCCACAGGGCCTCTACCACCGTCTTCATCCCCATAACGGGACACCTGTGAGGGCTTGTTAGTTTCCAGCCAGCTCTCAAACTTTGCTCTGGGGGTTTTGCGAGCGTCAAATGTAATCCAAGGGTCCATGTCAGCAGCCAGAGACTCTGCGGCGTAGATCTCGGCAGTGAAGGGTTCACACTTCTCCACCTGATCCCCGGCAGAAACATCTTCGTCTTCCATTGCGTTGTCAATAATGCAGTGGTTTTCACGGTGGACTACTGATAGGTTATGGTTCTTCTAGGTCCAACGTGTTACTGTTGATAAGCAGACATTAGGTGTGGCATATAGGCTCATAAAAAAACATGCTAGAGCTACAGGCAAGCTTGCAGACGCAGATTAAGTCGTTTTTTAAAATAATACTTTTTCATAACTATCTGATCTTCGATCAGCTATCATGTGTTTACTATGTTACCTACTAGAAGACTAGCCAAGTAATTGGTTGTTGCCTTGGTATGCAAGCTCTACAGAACAAAGCTAATCTAATTGCATGCACCAAAGGTCCAGATTCGATTATTAAAAAATGAAATACCTGCCAACAACGAAGCAAACTTACATATAGATGTTATCCAGTGTTTGTAGTTGTTTTGAATTAGCTAGTCAGCAGATAATTTCAACTCATGCCGCCATGATTGATTCTATTTCGGTGAATAAACTTTATTGTACAACCCCAGAATGACACATAACAGAACTCAAAACCATTAAAATGTCACTTAATTAGAATGTTATTAAACATTTATTTACATTTTATATGAACATTAAGACTCAAAAACAGTCCTAAAAATAAAAACATTTAGTTTGTTTTTGTCAAGTCTAGAGCTCATTTCACCCCGAATTTTACGGCACTTGAGACCCAGCGGAAACAAGCTTTCGGTATACGGGCTATGTGCTAACCAGCTAGCTAGCTACAGGGCTGTAAAGTAGAGGTGGAGATTGTGTCAAAACGGAATATATAGGTATATTTTTTATTATCTAGCCAGATTATTCTATAATGCCCAGTAAAAAGAAGAAATATAACGCTCGATTCCCTCCGGTAAGTCGACTGGTTGCTGATCTGATAACTGACGTGGAAAGTACGGTATATAGACTTGCTAATGCCTTGATGGTTGTCGGTTGTTTGTTGTAGCTAGAGGCTAGCTAGCTCTACCGGCTAGGTTGGCATATTAGCAGTTATCTTGTAGTGCTAGCAGCTAACGCAGAGCACCAAGCTGCACCATGAACTGGGATTTGGCCTTCATCGCTAGCCAGCATGTTAGCGAGCTATGCGAGTTAGCTTGCTACGTGAAGTTGTTCTGCCATCTGGCTTTCCGGGTATATTATGTTTAAACACAAGGCGTGAACAAACAACTTGATTAGTGATTATTACGCTAGTTAATGATGCTGGAGTGGAATTTGAACACCCTTTCAAAGTGACTGCTTAGACAACTTTTTCATTGTTATTATTAGCATTTACTAGTAAGCCAGTTATGTGCTAAGATGGCTGAGATAGACTGAGGATCCCACGTTCACACGGGTTATGTTTTAATCAGCTAACTTGTTGACTTTCAACAAGGTCATCGTTGTAGTCATGATCAGGTTGAATAATGGCCATACGTTGCCATGCCTAGACACAAGCGAATGGCAGAAAGAGCTTAGCTTGCATTGCAAGTCTATGACTTTGACATCTTCGTCCAATGATAGACAAGATACCCATTTGCTTTTACCATCAGCCTGACCAAAACGAAGTGTAAGTGATCCAACTCACTGATCTCCTCCTATTCCAGGCAAGGATTAAGAAGATTATGCAGACTGATGAGGAAATAGGCAAAGTGGCTGCAGCAGTTCCTGTCATCATATGTATCCTTTGCAGCGTTTGTGAGGTCTTTTGATTATTGTTGTCAAAGCTCATTCACGTGTCATTGGTGTGCACATGGAAACGACTGGGTAAAAGTAAGTCATATATCTCCCTTTTTCCTTAATGTAAACATCAGCACGAGCCCTTGAGCTTTTCTTGGAATCACTCCTTACAAAAGCCTGTCAAGTCACCCAGTCGCGGAATGCTAAAACAATGACCACGTCACACCTGTAAGACCTGCAACCTGTCTGTTTTTGTTGTGCCAGAAACTAGTCCTATTAATATCCTATTTATCATTGATTATTTTTTACTCTGTAGATGAGTTGTATGTACCTTATTTGGAGGTTGGGAACCCTAATCGATTCTTCAGTGACACTTTGTGAAACTGTTAGTCTCCAGGCTTGACCATGGTGTCCTAACCAGGCTTTGCATGTGCACAGAAAACAGTGCATTGAGCTGGAACAGCAGTTTGACTTCTTGAAGGACCTGGTTGCAGCCGTGCCAGACATGCAAGGCGAGGGAGAGGACAACCATGCGGAGGGAGGGGACAAGGTGGCCCGCAGGTATGGATAGTTTCACATGCCTGTCTCGGGAAATGGCCACCAGTTCCTGGGACGAAGCAAGCCTCGATATCAGACTTGCTGTTGTTGTTTTTACACACAAGAATTGTTTATCTCCGTCGCCCAGAGGGCGGAAACCAGGGTCAAGTCGCAAGAATGGTGGAGCAGGCTCCAAGGGGAAGGACAAGAAGCTGTCGGGCACAGAGTCTGAACAAGAGGTCGATATCATTCATAACATTGTTACAATGCAATAATCAGAAAACAAGTTAGTAGCCTAGAGCAGTGGATCTCAACCCTGGTCCTCAGGGACCCCCTGTCCTGCATGTTTTAGATGTTCCCCTCTTCCAACACACCCGATTCAAATGAATGGTCGTTACCCGGCTTCTGCAGAGCTAGATAACAACCATACATTTGAATCAGGTGTGTTGGAGCACGGAAACATCTAAAACCTGCAGGATAGGGGTTCCTGAGGACCAGGGTTGAAGACCACTGGCCTTGATTGACACAGGGCTACACTGGGCTTAAGAAGTACACAGAGCAACAACAAAGCATAGCCTAACGTTTTCATCAGTATTTTTGTTTTTAAACCTTGCTTGTTGTAGTTGTTGTGAGGTCTGCTTTGAGTGGAGACTAGGGGTGAGGTGTGAGGAACGCTCACTCTTGTTTCTGTTGCCATGGGAACAGGATGACTCAGAGGACAGCGAGACGGAGGAAGAGGAGGATGGGTCTCAGTCAAGCACAAACCTACAGCCAGCTTCACGCTTCCACAGGTACAACACACGTGTTATGTCACATAACATACAAAGGAACATTTTTGGCATGTTTAGAATGCTGAGAAGACATGGGATGGGTTTAGAATGCTGAGAAGACATGGGATGGGTTTAGAATGCTGAGAAGACATGGGATGGGACTTAAAAGGGCCAAAGGTGAGAGTGCGTGTTTGAATGTGTGACTGAGTGAGTCTTCTATTCCGAAACACATTTCCATGTTGAAAACACCAAGAATAACATGCCACAAACGTCAAAGTTGCTGGGAGACCTTGCACTCAGTCGAGACCAAGTTGTTAGGGGGGAACTGGATAGGTTAAAGTTGAAAGGATCGCTCACTCAAAGTCGCTGCTTGCAGTGCTTTGTGTGAGTAGAACAAGTGTCATATAACTAACGTCGACATCATTAATCATTTTCACTTTCCGCCTGTGCCAACACAGCCCCGACATGCCACCTCAGTACCTCCACGTCGGCAGCGCACAGGGTGCCCAGCCTATGCCCATGCCCCTGGGCTCCTTCGCCCCTCACCCTTCGCTGATGGGCACAGCGCCCCCACCTCCAGCCCCCATGCCGCACAAAGAGGAGGAGGATGACGACGACGAAGATTATGACTCTTAGCTCCCCCCCCCCCCTCCCCCACCAACTCTTTTACATTTTATTTCCTCCTACGTTGTTCTTATCGAGGCTGCACTGAGGAGGGGCGGGGTGGGGGGGCGGGAGGGGGGGGTTGACACTGAGGTATCGCAGCCCCGTTGCAAGGAGAAAAGCCCACAACAGCTGGCAGACACAGGCGTGTAGCCTAGTCAAGACAAAGACCCTGCAGAAGACGAGTCATCAGTTGTGTATTAAGTGTTTTAATTTTCTTTATCTTTTTTTTTTTTTTTATTTGATCAATTCTTGTTTTATTGTGGAAAGAAAAGAAAAAAACAATGAACCCGTTTTTTTTTTTTTTTAAGACGTGTCGGTTGTTCTATTCTGACTTAAAAATGTATGTTTTGATAGACCCACTTTGATAGACCCACCCCCTCACCTCTCATTCAGACAGGACAAGTTATGAGTCCCTCATGTAGTTTGCACTTTGGTTTTTCTCTCGTCTCGCTCCAGTTTCCAGTATCAGACTTTAGTGGTGTTCAAAGAACATATCACTAGCTCCTTGTGAATGTCAGTATTGGCCTCAGGTTGGTAGCAAGACAAGCATTAACCTTACAGCTTTAAATATATACTATACATGCAAAAACATCTACTCTAGATTAGTTCAGGAGAAACCGTTAAATGTATTTGAAAGTGATCAGCACTTGAATAAGGGAAGGCGATGTCCTAAGATTGTCTAAGGAATCATTTCATCACTGGGATATGGGATAAGAATCTGGATTTTATGGATACTGATTAAGTTGGTTTAGATTTAAGGTACTTGAACAATGGAGGAACTTCACTACCAGGTTTAAATCAAGACTAGGCTAAATGTTTGCCATAGACACCAGTCCATAAGGTGTAGGCCCTGCTTTCAAGCTTAAATAGATCACCTATAGGTAGTCCATTTGTTAGTTTAAGGCCCTAGGACCCTAGAAGCAATAAAGCAATGAGATGTATTTTACTCTGGGTTGTGTAACTTCAGCATTATTCACATTAGTTTCCCTTTTAAGACACAGTTTTTATGAAGTTCCATGGGTCCTAGTGAATACATCAACCTCACCTCAAATGTCAACCATATCCATAATATCATATAACAACAAACTTGGTAATCTATTTAATTTTTTGGGTTTCTGTTTATTTTTATGATGACGAAAATGCTTCTAAAATTATGAATGATATTCCTTTGTGTCCCCAAGCCCCAATCAGCCACAACTCTTTACATTGAAGACAAAAGGTATCTGTGTTGTGCTGGCTGTGATGTCAAAAGATGAGATGGATTCTGTGATTCTCCCTTTAGATTCTAACTTTGTTTTTAAAGTTACCCCCCCACCCCTTCCCCTCCTTCACCTATTATTTGCCAAGTTTTGGACCGTTATGCCCCCTTTTTGAATCAAATTTTCCTCCGTATTTCATGTTAATTTTTCTCTCTTTTAGATTGTTTTAATGTACGCATTTAAAACAGAAGAAGGATAGGGCCTGCTACTCTGTCGGTCTTGATATTAATTAGTTTCAAGGTAGGCAGTCAGAATTGATGCTGTATGTAAAACTTTTAACATTCTTTTTATTTTGTATGAGTGAAATAAAGTTCGAATTTCAATAAAACACAGGTCAACTTGTTTTGGTTTATTTTCATGAGATGTTTCCCACCAAGCATATCAATGACATGAATCACAGTGGAATGTGTGATGATTGTGCCGGCTCATTTGGCACCTGAGTGAAACATTGCACCAGAGTTTCACAGTAGTGGAACAGTCTTTGTTTTCAGCCACACTGCGGCCCACAGTCCTTACAGGCCTCTCTGACTGTGGCATGGAAAAGCTTGTTTATCAATGAATCTGGCTTTACTGTAGGACTGTGGCATATTTTCCTACCCTATTGTTACTTGTAAAGGATGCGATACACGAGAGGTGTGTCGAGATTTCAAAAACAAATCATACAGTATTTTCAAGCATAGCTTAAGTGTAATGAGAGTTTTGTCGTGAATTTACTATTAGATATTGCTGTAGCATGCTCTCCCCTATTCAAGCCCTGGCACTTATTTCTGAGTGGGGTATTATGATTTGACAGCGCACTACCCCCACCTCCACACAAAGACACACTGACACACCTACCCTCCTCATAGCACCCAGACTCCTTCTGCCTCAGAGTTTGGTTTAACAGAGTAAATGTAGCAGTCCCATCTCTCAGTCACCGGGCTGCAAAAACAACTGCATCCTTCCTGCACAAGCGATGAGTCAGCAGCACTGGGGAGGGGGCTAGAGGGACGAAGGGGATGAGGGGACAGTTTGTGTGGATGTGTGTGGGGTGGGGTGGGTTGACTTGACTTTAGGAGGTGGCAGACCAACAAACGCCCACCGTTGGGGCAGGGGAGCCATCAAAAGACCAACTGAAGGAAGCGCAGTTTCCATACAGCAGCCAGGGCAAAGGTGACCGCCCAATAACTGGCCAACAGGAACCAATGAGGATCGGGGGGACTTTGGTTTGCATATTTATGAAAATTTTAGATACATCGCATTATATTATTTAACATTATATATATATATATACACACACACACCTTAATGAGTACTTTGCTCAATATTATCAATATTTAGGACTAATTTGAGTAACATCACGGCTGAACAATGGCTAGGAAACTAAGAACATATCCCTTATAGCCATTTCACTGTGATAATTAAAACGTTTCTAAACTGTGTTATTGCTGTGATACATATTGATGTGAATCACGTTAAAGCATAAAATTAACTAATATCAAATAACTGTGGATATCATGATATTTTACTGTTGTGTCGTGACCAGTTTGCAAATGACCTAACCGATTTGTTCTCTGCATTTTCGTAGATAAAACAAGATCAGACTGTCCGTCAAGCTGTAGCCTACCTACTTCCATCTCTCCACCAGAGCGAGAGTTGGGTTGTTACTGTCATTTGATTCTTTTCCTGTTGGAAAAAAAAGTTACTAAACCCCACCCTCTTCTCTGACTGTGTGCACAGACGTAGAGTAGTTCGAGATTTGGATGAGGGAACACAGCTAACAAACAGGGACATAACTGATTACAATGGAGATATCATTGCGCTTTTTGGATATCGGATATAACAACGAGCTTTTCCAAGCTCGGCACTGAAATCCGGTTACGGACTATGAATGGCACTACCTTAAGTGCGTTTCTCCTAAAAAGTAGCCTAAGTAGGTTCGTTTATCCCTTCCTGTTAGTAACTCGTCGGATACGAAATTATTGTTGGCTAATAGACAACCTACAGAAGATATAGTGTATTACAGAACGACAGAGCAAATATGGATACAGTTGCGCAAACAGATGTAGGATTTATTGACATACCGCAAAAAGTTTCGGACAAGACACCGTTATTCGAGTAGGCTAGTGGATTTTGGGCGAGTTGGTCAGCTTTGGAACTTGCCGTAAAGCACGGGTTAGCAGGACTGAATGCTCCTTTCCTGCTATTCTTCTCCACTCCTCAGCGCTTCCTGCTTACGGTGGCCACTGCACTTAATGGCTAAAAATACAAAGAAACTCAAAATGGACAACGAAATGGACATGGGACCTTGCATTGGAGCTGTAATTCCCCAAAGTTCTGGGTAGGCTATTGTATAGCACCTGTTGATAATTGCATGACACATCCACACAGGCGACAGTCAGCTTTGTCCTTTGAGAATATCAGTAGGCTATAAAGTCTCAGTCAATCATGTGAAATGTATTTCTGTGAGTTGTAGTCCTAAATACATTTAATATATGGTCAAACGTGCGTGTAAACTACACACCATACCAGTTGGAAAACAACAGCAATTTAACTTTTGGACACACTGCAGACTAGGTCACATTCGTATCTTTTTATCTATCCATGTCGATACGAAAGAAAGACCATTTTTATTCTGCAATCTTTGACTATATGTTTGTAGCCTCATTGTTGGCGCGGCCTTTGGACAAATTTCACTGGTACCCGATGAACCAACTGGAAAGACAGAACAGGGAGAGAGGCGCAGTCCAGTACTTTATTTTCAAATCTCTAGACTACCGAATCAGACGTTGTCTAAACATCTGCTTGAGGCTCCATGGAGCCGCTGAAGAACATTTTTAGCCGTGGCTCACTGTCAAACTGGAAACATTTGGAACAATCACAAAAAGGGAACTTCACCAATCCGGTGTGGACAGCGCTATTCGATTATGAAGCGGCCGGGAAAGATGAGCTCACCTTGCGCAAAGGTGACCTCGTAGAGGTTCTGTCGCTGGACTCTGAAATCTCTGGAGATGAGGGCTGGTGGGCGGGGAAGGTAAATAACAAAGTAGGAATATTTCCCTCGAACTACGTTTCTTTCAAGCCAAGTGGATATGGGAATATACAAAGCGGTGCGGTGGTCGGGGAGCTGGGCCCAGCAGTGGGAGTGAGAGAGTTTGATCCAGAGGCCGTTGATTTTAGGGAACTAAGCCTTGAGGAGGTCATAGGAGTCGGTGGGTTTGGCAAGGTGTATCGCGGTACATGGAGAGGTGGTTTAGTGGCAGTGAAAGCGGCCCGACAAGACCCAGACGAAGACATAAGCGTGACAGCCCAGAACGTGCGTCAGGAGGCCCGATTGTTTGCTATGCTCACTCACCCAAACATCATCGCTCTCAAAGGAGTCTGTCTGCAGGAACCAAACCTATGTCTCATTATGGAATACGCATCCGGTGGGCCACTCAGCCGGGCCCTGGCAGGCCGCCGCATCCCGCCGCACGTCTTGGTGAACTGGGCCGTACAAATAGCGAGGGGCATGCTCTACCTGCACACCGAGGCCATAGTCCCAGTCATCCACAGGGACCTCAAATCGAACAACAGTAAGTCCACCTATCAATAGTTAATTTTAACAAGCTTTCTATGTGTATGATGTGTTTATAAACTGCTCCTTGGAGCCTGGCGAAGGCTTTAATAAACCTGTAATAAGGGCTGGTATCACTCTCCAGGTAACTCAGAATTCCCTACAAATTCCCTAAATATAGTTGTGACTTGGATTGAATCATAATTCTTTGCTGGAGGCTGAGGTGAGTGATGCCAGGCCATAGATTATTCTCTGTCTATATATATATATATATATATATATATATATATATATATATATATATTTTTTTTTTACAAAAGTTACTTGACCATCCAGGGGGGGCGTCTTCCTCTGTTTTGGCTTCCATTGCATCATACCATAACGGTATCATGTGATGTAGGGTGAGTTTGGAGACGTTGCACTGGACACACAGTCAGTGCACTTTAGGAAGTTGTGAAAGCCTGGCGAGGGTTTCTTCTTTATTAAACATAGCCTGGTTTATAAATCTTGCCTGGTAATCAAAGGTCAAGTAATCTAGTGGATGTATATCTTATCATCCCAACATCATCTCACACAACTCACATTTTGGACAACTTTGTATACACAGAAGTAAAAAATAATAATACAATTGGACATGTGTACAATTTTCGGTTGTAATCCTAGGCACATTGACACAAAAAGACACAAACAACGTCTTTCGACCACATCGGGCAGATACTATAAAATAATCTATAGAACCTTTAGGTCTTGCACCATGACAAATCCCACTACAGCAGCCAAACCCCAAAACCTCTCAAATTCACAAGAGGCAAACCCCTTATTATTATATTACTATGACAAGGCAAAATCACCAAAAAATGTAAACTCAAATCGTTAAAGGATTGTTGTTTTGATTCCTTCAACGTGATCAAGATCACCAAGTACGACCACTTTCATTTTGGCTAATCCTGTACTTTATGCTAAACAATCCACTTCCGTGCACACACACACACACACACACACACACACACACACACACACACACACACACACACACACACACACACACACACTAAAGGGAATTTAGACCCTAATGGAGGTTGTGAACTTCTCCAGGTATGTAGGTTGCCAAGTACACACACAGCCATAAGTAGGTCATTCTCCTCACAGCTTCACTTTTAGTTTTTCAAGTCTATCCTAATGGTCAGGACCTTGCAGAGATAGACAGAACAGGCATATCGATTGGGTTCACTCCTCCTTCTCCAAAGTCCACTCAGAAGATGGGGGATGCTCTTCCTTGTAAAGGATTCACAACTCCTTAACAGCTGGTGCCACTACATCTTTCTATAATGGTTCTTTCTCTTAAACATCCCTCCCTCACCCACCCCAAGTTTCTTACACATAAACACTCACACACACATCTAGGGTTCGGTATCATTTCGGTTTTTACGGTACCGGGGCCAAATCGATACTTTTAAAATGAATCCGGTGTCTGAACCGATACAAAAAACAAAAAACAAAGAGCCACAAAACAATGGTAAATCACATTTAAAAACTGCTTTTTTATTGAAGAAAAAAGATCACTGTTGTCTGCCGTCTTCTTCGACTTTCCATATTGTTGTTCCGACTTGCATTCACATGAATTTTCACAGTTGGAAAATAATCTTTCCGATTAGGGAATTGGGCTATTAATCAGAAGGTTGCTAGTTCGAGCTAAATGACGTTGTGTCCTTGGGCAAGGCACTTCACCCTACTTGCCTCGGGGGGAATGTCCCTGTACTTACTGTAAGTCGCTCTGGATAAGAGCGTCTGCTAAATGACTAAATGGAAATGTATTCTGATACCACATGAATGCAGTATAATTTACCTAGCGATCATGTGCACTGGTGATGCTTCTACGAGCACCAGAGGGCAAATATTTTAATCGATAGCTCAGGCATTTAGCCTAAGTGGCACCAAAATGAGGCACCGAAATCTGCGTTCTGATTCGGTCCGGTACATACCGGTTATATAGGTACCCAAGGATTTTGGTACCCAACCCCACACACACCCTTGTGGTGGATTCATTCCTCATAGTTCTTTGAGCCGACCCAGAGTGGCCAGTGGGGCGGAAAAGAAAAACCTGTTGTACAAAGAAAAACCTTTTTATTTATTTATTTAATATAGGGTTTGGATACAGAACAGGGCAACCAAACACAATCCTTCTCTCTGTTACTGCGAGATAATATCTCTCCTCCTCCTCCTACCTCTTGTTTTCTAATTCTTTTCCAAATCTTTGTCCCAGGCCTGCCACTGCACGTATCTGGGAGCTTTGTTGTGCCAGTGAGCAATATCCTCTCTCTCTCTCTCTCTCTCTCTCTCTCTCTCTCTCTCTCTCTCTCTCTCTCTCTCTCTCTCTCTCTCTCTCTCTCTCTCTCTTTCTCTCTCTCTCTCTCTCTCTCTCTCTCTCTCATGCTTTTAAAGAGGGAGGTTCATCTCATCCATAGAAAAGACAGTCTGTGTTGTTCTCACGAAGAACAAAGTCTTCTTCAGCTTTAGGCACTAGCAGCTGTTCAGTTAGATTGGAGGCACCCCTCCAGGAGGTCAGTGGAAGGTAGAAAGGGGGCACAAGGTATTTGGGAAGACGGCCATGTTATACTTGCTGAATGAATGAATGGATACACAAGGCGATCTATGAAAGGCCCTTTTCTCTTCAGCCACAGGCTCTAGCTTGTATAAGACGTGAGACATAAAGGTATTGCATAAAATGGATTTCACAGACGAGTCCACGTAATGATTTTAAGTATGACCTCCACAGCCTGTGCAGACACCTTGGTGAAGCGTGTCAGAGTAACGTGTCTGAAGATTGGGGAGTGAAAGTGCGAGGAGAAAGATGTATACTACATTCGCATTAAATAATATTTTCAATTTTAGTGGAGACTAACATCAGAGGGGGTTGTAATATTAAATCAGTATTTCTGGTGAACGTCTACTCCTTTATGATCTCGTAAGGAAAGCTACCTAACTTTGTTGTAGTTACAAGTCAGTGGAGCGTACTGGCTCAGTGGCCTGTTTGGAAGATGCTGATTAAACAGGATCATTGAAGAAAGTGCACACAGAGAGCAAGGCCTTGGGTACAAGCCAGAGACCATAACTGGAATTCCACCTAAAGCAAATACAGAGCAGGGGTAAAAAAGAGAGGAGCCTATTTCTTTAACATTCCTAGTGCACGCACACATACACGCACACGCACAGACGCCATCAAACTCATTAGCACACACAAAGAAAGTTAGTGTTTGCACACATTAGTGCTGCTATTGATGTCATGCACATCTACACCCATTCCTATTAGTGCATAGGGAGACTCAAATGAGCTGGCAAATTAATGCTGTTTCCTCATCAACAAACACCACATTTTGACGCCGCCACCACCAACTCACAGCACACATGCTATAGTTAGAAGCCATATATATAGGAGTACAGTTAAAAGTGCCAAGCTAAGCATTGGTGAAGTCAAACTGACACGTCTTTTTAGAGGGACACCCCAGTTAGATTTTGGATCAACAAGTTATGTATTTTTTTTTCTTCCAAGACTGGACAACCATCTGATACACTCCTTCCACCAGCATGTTTTCATTCAGTTCCCCCGGCACCCCACTAGAAGCCAACTCAAAACATCCCCTGTGCGAAGCTCCACTCAGCTCGCTGCTCTCACACACACTCTCGTTCTCACACACATCAACATTCCCAAGTTCAGTGACGGGAATTATGAGGGCAGTTTAGACATTGGGCCCACAGGGTTGGCATGTGAGGTATTTAGTTAAGGAAATAAGGGCATTTTAAGCTTGATAAGGTCTCAGTGTTAGATTTCCTATTCTGTAACAAGGTTGTAATAGTTAAGCATTAGTGGAAAACAGTATGATGATAAAGATTTTATGAGCTAGTCATAACTTCTCACACGGAAGCATGGATACTCAAGGAATCTTAAATACATTCAAATGTTGTTGTTAGAGATAAACAATGAAGGTTGTCATTATAGTTTGTCAGTATCTTTCTGGTGTTAGTAAAGTAAATGGGTCAAGTAATTGTTCAGATGACTAATAAACTGAAATGTGCTAATTTATCAGACATAAAACATATTACACAAACAAGGCTATAACACTTGGCCTTGTGATTAGAAAAATGCTAATCTCGTAAAATATAATTGTAGGGCTTGTATAATCGTAATGCCACAGCTTTTTTATTCCAACAATGGATTAATTTAATGATGACAAATTGTCTTTCACACTCTGTCCAACGTAAGGGCAGGAACTCCTCCATACTTTCCCTGCCCTGTCCTCAAACCTGAGTGAACCCAAGTATGTGCTCCCAGTGTCGGTGGGTCTCTCTGGCAGTGTGTGATAAGGTTTAGGGATGCAGCAGGGCTCCCTGTTGTGCCCTGTCTCGTTGTTTTGGAAATTGCAGACAGATGCCACCCGGAGATCCCAGGTTTAGATTGGAAAGAAAGAGCAGGTGGGACTGATCACGGCCATGGGATTCCCACACACTCCCTGCACTTCGCTAGAGAATGGGCAGTTCGAAGACACACAAAATGAAACGGACAGACTTAACTTGAACGCTTGCCTACGTGGCCTTGTTCGTGGTTGCACACACACACACACACACACACACACACACACACACACACACACACACACACACACACACACACACACACAGAGCTTAGAAGAACTGTAGCTGCAGAATGTGCAGTGTGTGGAGCAGATCAGGCTGGGGTGGAACAAAGGAACTCCAGGGGATGTGGAGAGAGGGAAAAACAAGGCACTGTAAGGTCAACCCTCACAGGAAGTGGAGGTTTCTAGAATCCACGGATAAATCTGTTCCAGTGAGGCTTGGCCCTGGTCTGCACACTCAAAAGGCGTTTCTCAATGCAAACTCTCAACAAAAGTTTGTATGAATAAAAGGGGGATTGGCTGATTGTTTCACTACAGTTCCAGTACAGAGTGCATTGGGTTTGTTTGCTTGTGTTTCAGATGTGTGTGCCCTGTTATGTTAAATCGGAAAGTTGCGGACAGTTGAGTCCAGGTTGTGACCAGTTTCACAGGATTGTGAATGACCCTGACCAGTCATGGTACTCGTGTGGTCAGTCCTGTATTTTTGACAGTAAATCATTGTATATCTATTTTCTACTCTGAAACAGATCCTAAACTCGATCGCAGATTGATAAATATGGATGAAATATGGCACCAGCACATGTTCACAGCACTGGGTAAAGTTTTATTGTAATACCCGTACATGTTTAGCCACCCAGCATCCATCGTTGTCCTGTAAATCCCTATGGCTTCACCTCTGTGGAACCTCAGAACTGTGTTTCCCAGCATAACGAGCTAATGGAGGTTAAACTTCAACCGTTGATGGTCAGAGCAAGGCAGTTTTGGATGGGAGTCCTGGTTAATAGGTGACTGGTCTCAGTCGTGTCCTGTGTTTTACCTGGTGATAACCACTTAACTGAAGGGAATCATTAATGTTGTTCCCCAGCAGGTAGAAAGAGAGAGACCACGAGTTACACCGAGCCTGTCCCCTGCAGTGCTTGGACAATGCTGTGCTAGACTGTAGGCACATCAAATGGAATCCATTGTGCCCAGTTTCAGCTATAAAGGAGCCTTCACAATAGTTACAACAGAAGCTTTAAACAAGATGTGTGAGGCAGTGTATGGCTGCAGTAAGGCTTACTCTTGTGATAACTGTTATTTCTCCGCCATGTTACTCTCTGCTGCTCTTCTCACTGTTACTCTCGTTACTATCGTTTTCTCGCTCTGTCAGTCTCTCTTCATTTCTCTCTCTCTCCCTCCCTCCCTCTCTGTCTCCTACTCTGTCTCTTTCTCTGTCAGAGCCAGAGGTTGCCAGACTGTCTGTCAGCCTCTGGCCTCGTCCCCCAGGGGACAAAGCTCCCGTTCTTCCCGGGGAAAGCCCCCACCCTTGCCGGAATTCTCCCCTCGCCTACGGGCCCATAGAAGGACCGGCCCATACACAAACAGGAGGGGAAGGGGAGAAGAGAAGAGAATGGAGGTGGAGAGAAAGAGAGAGAGAGAGAGGGAGAGGGAGGGAGGGAGAGGGAGAGGGAGAGGGAGGGAGGGGGAGGGAGAGGGAGAGGGAGAGGGAGAGGGAGAGGGAGAGGGAGAGAGAGATAGTCAGATTCAGGTAGAGTTATAGATAAAGGGGGGTCAAGTTGGTGGGTAGGGAGAGAGAGAGAGAGAGGGTTAGGTTTCAATACAAAGTTTCATCTCACTACTATCATATTTAGTTTCAATACCTTATGTCTGTTGGTTAGCAAAGCACATTCACAAGCAGATTCTGTGGAACCGCTCGACTTCCTTGTATCGTCCTATTGACAAATGCGAAGCTGTATATTTTCCCAGCGCATTTCCCAACATCAAGTTTTGAAAGTGAAGCACACAAAGGTATTCATGCACGGTGAGCGCCTGTAGATGAAGCAGTACCATACCCACACATGCACAAAAACACACCAGCTCAGACTGAGCTTCTTGCTTGTCAGCTAGCATAGACAGGGCCGGGCCCCACAGCAAATACATATCTAGGTCGCTCCTGTGAGACTAATTTCTGTAACTGACACACTTTTGTTTGTGAACAACAAACAATACCAAACAGAGTCCCGTTGCCATGGAGACCGGGTGGTCTGTTTCTTTCGCTGGCATTGTTTGTTTGCCCCGTGTCAGGAAGGCTGTCTGGGCTCAACCAGCTACAACCTGGTAGCGCCACACTCTTACATCACAAGGGTATTGGTTCTGTACAGATTGGGGTAGAACCCCACTGTTGTCTAGCTGACATTCTCACATTATGGAAATAACTCACTTTTTCCTGCATATTAGTTTTGATTGAGTACAAGTTCTTCCAGTCGTTTATGTTGTGACTAGTAAATTCTAAGAGATTAGATGCCCTTTTGTAATCAATTCCATAAAAAAACGAGAATAAGTTGTTTAGCAATTCTGAAATTGTTGAGATAGAATTTCTGATTGGCCTGGACAAAATGATCTCAACTGGATGTGGCGTATAAAACGTACGTAGTCACTGTGTAAAAGTCTTCTCCAAAAATAGTCGTGAGAAACGGATAGGTGGCAAAGGGACGGGGAGGAAGAAAAGGAGGGTTCAAAAAAGTCGGAACGAAGAATGCACTCTGCTTCAGCACCGGAAGTGGAAGAAAAGTGTTGCGTGTGTGCTGAGACTCAAACCCTTTGTCTGTGTGCGTCTCAGAAAGCACGGCCTGTGTGGGCTGTAGCATACGCAACTTATTGCAAGTCATCCGAGCAACCTCACACGCACATCTGACACTATACCTATTGGGTCATCAGATGGTTAACAATCGCCAATTCTTTCACTGGGGGGCACTGATTGGCTCATCCATCCACCCATATCCCGCAATTCTCTCTGGGAGACCCTATCAGCAGCCAAGAGCGTGACCCCCTTTGATCCTTGTTTCCTAAAAATAGAAATCTGCTTAGTGTGCACAATGTGCAATGGTTCAACTGCACTTTCTCTGTTTTGAGGAAGGACTGGAGCCGA
Organism: Osmerus eperlanus; assembly: GCF_963692335.1. Classification (NCBI taxonomy): domain Eukaryota; kingdom Metazoa; phylum Chordata; class Actinopteri; order Osmeriformes; family Osmeridae; genus Osmerus; species Osmerus eperlanus. The sequence continues at coordinate 8,398,660 of NC_085040.1, forward strand.
CAGGCGTCACTTCCTGGTTGTGAGGTCACAGAAGAGCAGTGCAACAGGAAATGGGGCTTATTGCCTGATCTTGTTTTTAATGGCCCTTGAAAGAGGCTTGACCAGCAAACCAGCCAAATACTGTAAATGGGATTATATGTTGCGGTTCTTATCCCCTTAAGGTCGTTTTTACAGGAAACAAAGGTTAAAGGTCGGAATTTTGAAATGACCTGTCGACATTCAGGCCATCTCCCTGTGTGGTTGTCTATGGCCACTGCAGCAGTGTGCATGCTTGTTTGTGTGTGAGCAAGTCTGTATTTTAGTCCATATACTGTATGTGTGTGCATGTTTGCATGCGTGTGTGTGTGTGTGTAAATGTGTGGAGTCCTTCTGTATAAATATGGCAGAACTGCAGAAAGTGTGGAGGACTATGAGGTTTTTTTCCCAGTGCCCCACACATACCCTTTCAAGCCAGACAACACAACCTATTGTGGTGCATTCCTTTTTGGGATGTCAAGGAGGGACAACTGATAGCAACAGACTACAGTATGTGTGCTCTAACAGACGGGGGAGGGGTCTGGGGTGGGGGTGTGGGGTCTTTGAAGGAGAAGACAGTGGGAGAAACAGAATGAGAGAGTTGGACTGCGTGTGTGTTTGTGTGAGAGAGAGAGAGAGAGAGAGAGAGTTAGAGTGAGAACATCTGAGTATGTGAGTGTGACAGAGCTAGACGACAAGACAACAGTGGCCAAGAGTGATAAAAGAGACAACATGAAAGTGACTGGAAATAGCCGAAGACTTCCCTATAATAACTCACATTCCAGCCATCTGCATACATTTGGTGCCAGTTTGAGCCCCATGGTTATAGTATGCGGTGCAGAATGACTCCATTCTGCCTGCTCATTGACTTGTGTTACAGTTATTCTTTTAGCAAATGCTGTGTATTTAAGGGGCATACAAAGGGGGATTTGAACCTGCAACCTCCAGCTCTGCTGTCAGTCTAGTCTTCCTCTTTTAACAACCACATATTAATGCCGGTGTCATAATTACTGTTGGTCAACGTTTTGTTGCCATTTCCTTATTGAAGTGTTTGATATGTCTAGAGAACTAGCTCTTCTTACACGCATTTGGGGTGGTAGCCAATGGGGTGAGTTCATCCTTCACTCCGATAACTGTGACTTCAGGCTGACATGTTGAACATGCGTGGCATCAGAAAGCCCTCATGGTGACCTGCAGGCAGGATGCATGGAAGAGATGGACTCCAGGAAACACACAAACTGTTCAGTCGTCTTTCCTGTGAATGTGTCTTGCAGGTTTCTTTCAGGATTGGTGTGAATCTAACCAGTCTAAATAAGAAAAGGAGAAGAGGATGTGAAAGGCTTTGTTTGTGTGTTGTGTGTGTGTGTGTGTGCAGGGCTAAAAAAAGGGAGATTTTCACGAAATACTTCTGCAACAGTGTGTTTAATTGCATTTTAGTCACGCCATACATACAGTGTAAAATTTGACTTGTATAAATATATAAATGAATAGAATTGTCTTTCTTTCTTTCGTCTTTTCTTTCCTTCTCTCTCTCTCTGTCTGTCACACTCTTTCTCTCTCTGTCTAGTTCTGCTGGCCCAGCCCATAGAGAACGAGAGCATGGAGGGCAAGACGCTGAAGATCACCGACTTTGGCCTGGCCAGAGAGTGGCACAAGACCACCAAGATGAGCACGGCTGGAACCTACGCCTGGATGGCCCCCGAGGTCATCAAGTCTTCCACCTTCTCCAAGGGCAGCGATGTTTGGAGGTGAGCGTGCGGGGACGCGGGCCACGCGAACGGCAATCCTTTCTCTCGTTTACATGTGTACGCGGGCGCGTTCCTCGCTCGGCAAATGCTATCGGGAAAAGCATACGGATGGGCAGAGATGGAGGGATGGAGTGAGAATAGAGAGACGGAGCGGTGAACTTCAGGAGGGGCAGAACCACGTGACGAAGGGCTTCAAAGGGGCTGCTCTGTGCTTTGTGTCCGACATGTGTGCTGCACACTGTCCTATTGTTTGACAGTATGGAGAGAGCGAGGGAGGCCACACACCAGACCCAACCGCAGCTCTTTATCTGGCTGGGGTGTGTGTGCGCGCAGCCAAAATAGGGCCCTGCGGATTCATGACACAACAGAACGCTCATTTGTCTCTCTCTCTCTTTCTCTCTTCCTCTCATAATCCTTCCATACCTAATAATAGTGATATTATTTTTATTTTTTTTGCTCAAGTAATCCTCATCAGTGTGCTACATGTAAACGAGGACGCGGTTTAACTGTTTTGAAAGAAGGCTAATTGTGTTCTTCAAAGTATCTTACTTCAATTCATCATGAAGCTAAGATTAAGTGGTTTCCGTGTGCGTATGCGTGTGTATATGTATATGTGATTGTGTATGTGTGTGTGAGTGTGTGTGTGTAATGGTGTATGCGTCCTTGTGTGTGTGTACGTGAGTGTGCATGTCATTGTGAATGTGTCCTTTGTGTGTGTGTGTATGTGTACTGTAATTAGAGGTCTATATAAAAATGCTGTGGGCAGCAGGCCTCTCCACTATCCGACAGGACGTTTAGTCAGGCATGCTTGGAGGTAATTGACAGTGTGGGACATCCAGAGCCACACTTTTAAGGATGCACAACGGTTCCGACCTCCTCAGTGTGTGTGAATGTGTGTGTGTGTGTTTACAATTATGTGTCCATGTCTGCAACATTCTATGTCATTGCTTAATTAGAGTAAAATATTGTTTTTCCTATGTGTTTGTGCATGTGTCTGAATGGATGTGTGAACTGTATGTGTGGGAGTATATTTGTCGTAATGTTGTGTGATATGTAACAACTGTTTTTCGACAGAATTAATTAGTCATCGTTGACTTATAACTGCACGTTAAGCTGTAGATACACATAATGCACTTCCAGTGTGTCTGTATTCTTCTCCAAATACCTTCAAATGACATATAGTATAACCATGACAAAAATAATTCCCCTCATAAGTCATATGAAGTTGTTAGGATAGGACAGAACATGTTAAGATATCCTTATTGTTTACTCATTATTATGCAAACATCACACCGTATCACACTGTAAATCATCGCACAGTCGTCATACACACAGTATCACGCACATTCATGTTCTACAGAGTTGTGTTAACACGTGTCTGCTGTTTGTCCTTTCTCCACCCCAGCTATGGTGTCCTGCTGTGGGAGCTGCTCACTGGAGAGGTACCCTACAGGGGGATCGATGGACTAGCTGTGGCCTACGGAGTAGCTGTCAACAAACTCACCCTGCCCATTCCCTCCACCTGCCCAGAACCCTTCGCCCAGCTCATGGCAGGTAAGACCACCTGTGTGCGAGTGTGGGTGTGTTTGTGTGTGTGTGTGTGTGTGTGTGTGTGTGTGTGTGTGTGTGTGTTGTGTGTGTGTGTGTGTGTGAATGGTTCTTTTTGATAACACCATTTTGTTTTCTTGCAATTTCTGCAAACTTTGTTTCAGTTGTGTCACATATGGAAGGGAAGTGGAGTCTTACGAGTTTGCTAACTTTTTAAATGTTACATATTTGTTACTCATTTGATATTGACGCTGAATTAATAAGCACAACGCATTTTGGCACATCAATTCAGATCCTAAATACCACAGACCACAGATAGCATATTTCAAATCTGTGAAATATTTAGGCTGCTAAATGCTAAATATAAATACATTTCATACTTGATTTGATTTTTTTTGCACATAACTACTTATTTTAAACAGACTCAGACATCAAATGAATAACTATGGGTGTTACTATGGTATGCTGTAACTGTATGTAAATAACAAACCAACACAACTTACATTTGAATACAAGGTAAATATTACAGTTTGACTGAAACCATCATACTATTGGTAGCCGGATTGTGAATGTACCCCTTTCAACAAAGACTCGAAAATTACAATGAAACTTGGGAAAGGTCTAACTCTGGAGTCAATTTCAACCTTAGCTCACCCTCATAGTTTCAAAACATTGTGGGTAGGGGTTTTCCTGGAACATTCATTTTGGGTCTCCCTTTAATGATACACACACATGGCCAGTTATCACACACAACCCTCCCTATGATATGTCCAAGTTCCTTGAAAACACACGTCACAAATTACTTTCTTTTACCCACATGGGGCAAACTCTGCTGGGATTTACTGTCAAATGATAAAAATAACACGTTTGCAATGATTTGTCAGGATCAACACCAAGACTTTAGCAGTGCTTGAATAGGCCAACTAATGTAGGGGTACGACTCAAAAAGATGTTTCAGTTTTTAGTTACTTTTTAATGAATGAAATATAACTCAAATGTGAATTTCATGCGCTAGGCTACATGATCATTTAAATCAGAAAAACTGCTGTGAGCTGGGGAAATACTTGTGACTAGTGAGTGTTTCTACTAGTGAAGCTTTTAACCAAGCTTTACTCACATGAAGCACCGGTTTTTGCCTTTCATGTATTTCTTTCTGTTTTTCATTTTTGGTTGGTGATGATACCAATGAGCTTGACAATAAAAACTGCATTGGCTTCTCTGGAGTCGTTTTGGGAGGTAGTTAGATCCATGGCTAAACAAAGTGATGCAGCAAAAGCCTTCTTTGGGATGAATATAAACTCCCACAGGTGCAGTTGCACTTTCTGTAATAACCATAATTATGCTTACATAAGTAGCTGATTGGACAACAGCTTTGGGCAATGCTAATGTTATACACCACCAAAATGCAAGAATGACCTGATGTCAGAATAGAGAAAGTTTCTCTGCTGCTTTTTGGAAGAATCAAAGAAAAATGTTGAGCATTACACCTAATAATATGTAATTACAGTAAACATAATCAATGAAAACAAAAGCCTACAATTCCAGACTTTCAAAAGTGGAGTATGTGGTGAAATAGTAAGGATCTAAAGTTTTTTATTAAAATGTTTTTATTTGTGTGTGTCGTCCATAGAGTGTGTGTTGCACATAAAGTGTGTGTGTCTCCCTGCAGAGTGCTGGGACCAGGACCCCCACCGGCGGCCTGACTTTGCCTCCATCCTGTCCCAGCTGACGGCCCTGGAGCAGCAGGTGATGGAGGACATGCCCCAGGACTCCTTCCACTCCCTCCAGGAGGACTGGAAGCTGGAGATCCAGGACATGTTCGATGAGCTCCGGGCCAAGGAGAAGGTGTGTACGCGTGCGTCGTGTGCGTCGTGTGTGTTTCTCCACACGCATGGGCGAGTGTGGGTGCTTGCCTCTGTACGTGTGTTGGGGGTGGGGCACCCAGGTTGGGGCACCCAGTTATTCATTTGTCCGTCCATCCATCCACCCATTAATCCATCCATCGAACAAAATCCTAAAGGATCAGAAGTCATCAGTGACACACAGCATGAAGGTGAATCCCATAATATGACCCCCCCCCCCCCCCCCCCCCCAGGAGCTGCGTTGTCGGGAGGAGGAGCTGAAGCGGGCCGCGCTGGAGCAGAAGTCCCACGAGGAGGTCCTGCGGCAGCGCGAGCAGCAGCTGGCCCAGTGGGAGCAGGACGTGTTCGAGCGCGAGCTCAGCCTGCTCATCCTCCACATGAACCAGGAGAAGCCCAACGTCAAGAAGCGCAAGGGCACCTTCAAGAAGCACAAGCTCAAGGTCAAGAACGGCGAGAAGATCAGCATGCCGCAAGGTGGGGGGGGGGCGGGGGAGCGCGGTGCAGCGGGCAGTTTGGCGTTTCTGGACGTGCCCCGTACAATGGGTCGGGCGTTTCTGACCTGTTTAACATTCCTGTTTGAGAATTATAAAAGTTACGGATAAGTCACTCGGGGAGGGATGACAATACACTTTAAAAAGTAACTTGCACGTCAGCAACTGTGCTGTGTTGCAATATGCTTTCCCAAACTGTACACTCACCATTCCACATGAGGCATTTCACCACTGCAGACAGATATACTTTATCCAGGAGCACGCACAAGTACTCCTTGTGTGTGTATGTTTGTGTGTGTGTGTGTCTGGGTTTGTGTATGTGTCTGTCTGTTAGTCTGTGTGTGTATAGCTGTGTGTGTGTGGTGGTGTGGTCAGGCGTTTCCCAGCAGCAGGGTTGTGATTTGGTGGGGGGTTGATGAGAGGGAGATGGAGACGACCACGCCTGTGTGGGCTTCCTGTCTCTCCTGGCTGCTGGCTGGCGTGACCTCCCTCCCCTTCCATCTCTCCCTCTCTCTCCCATTCTCTTTCATTCTCGCTCTCCCTTTCTCTTTCCTTCTCTCTCTCCCTTTCCCTCCCTCCCTCCCTCCCTCCCTCCCTCCCTCCCTCCCTCCCTCCCTCCCTCCCTCCCTCCCTCCCTCCCTCCCTCTCTCTCTCTTGCCTTTCTCTTTCCATTTCTCTCTCTCTCTCCCTTCCCTTCCACCTCTCTTTCTCTCTCTCTCCTTCTTTCTCTCCACCTCTCTCCCTTTCTCTCCCTCTCTCTTCTCCATCTTTCTCTCCACCTCTCCCTCCCCTTCCATCTCTCTCTTCCTCTTTCCCTTTCGCTCTCTTTTTCCATCTCTCTCTCTCTATCTCTCTCTCCCTCTCTCTCCCTCTCTTTCCTTCTCTCTCCCTCTCTTTCCTTCTCTTTCCCTCTCTTTCCATTTCTCCATGTCTCTCTCTCTGTCTCTCACTCTCATCCTCAGACACGCAGGCACACTTTTTTGCTCACTCTCTCCTTTGCTTTCTTTCTCTGCCTATTTTACTTTGCTCTTGTCCTGTTTTTCCATCACATTCCAGCTCAGGCTATAGCTCAGGGCTGGGCCTTTCCTAGTTCCTCCCAACAGCATCTACTGAAGCTGTGCTTCATGCCAACACTTATATTCTAGTGGCATCCTAGAAGGAAGAAGCCCAAACCACATGAAAGATAGTTTCTTTTCAAGGGAGACACTCCCAGATAATCCCAAGCATATGTTGAATTTGAATCCTTTGCGATTGTGATTTTTGTCCACAAGATACCTCTGCCATCTAGTATGTGTGTGTGTGTGTCCTACAGACTTTATTCACAAGATCACAGTGCAGGCGTCTCCTGGCCTGGAGAAAAGAAGGAATTCTCCAGATCTGGGTTCCGGCACCTCCCCTTCCATTGGCCCACGCTTCCGAGCAATCCAACGTAAGTGTAGGCTTCTGTCTTCACACAAGCACACACACACACACGCACACACACATACAATTGAAATAGTATCCATGGTAACATGCACAAACTCATGAACATTCAATGCACACACACACACACATACTCCCCCCCCCCCCACACACACACACACACACGTCCATCTCTCTCTTTTCACCCCCTTTCGTCCACCCACTCTTAAACTCTCCCATCACACTTTGATTTTCGCACACACCCTTTTGCGACGATAGTTTCTTTCAGACTTCAGGCTTCCTTTTGTTATAACAGATCTGCCATTTATTTTTGTTCGCCATGCACCTGTAGTTCGTCGTTTGAACCAGTTAGGGGAGTCCTTGCTCTAGGCTTCGCCCCTGACGCCGAACAAAAACCTTCACCATTCAGAATTAGAAAGAAGTAAATGGATATTCATTAGGCTCTATGTTTAAGTCCTGAGTAACAAAAAAAAAATCTACTGAAGTGATTTACAGCAGTGTTCGTCCCAACATTGAGACAAATGTAAGTCAGCAGTTTGCCCTTTTGTGGAAAATCCACCCCATAGGGCACACCTTGCAAAATCTTGCATTTCCATGTCTCCCCCCCCAAAAAAAAGAGAGAGAGAAAACATCTCCAAGAAGAATCAGTTCTCGTAATATTGCGGCAACTTTTAAAAGAACAATCTGTGGTGAGATGTTTAGCTGTATAAGTGGTTTTCCAAATCCAAAACATCTGTTTGGCTTATTTATTCATTAAAAAGTGGATTGGATTCGGGGCTGGGTAATGTGTCTTGTTAATGTTGATTTCCGAGGGCTTCAGACTGACTGTCATTAAAATGTATTTCCCTATTAAGGAGACATCTGTCGTTTCCCTGTCATAGTAAACTGTCGCAGACTATGACTTATTGAACCCTAAAGCCATATGGGGTGGAATTTTGTTGGTATGATCACATCTTTAGCATCTATTTGTTTTAGTCCCTAGAGGTAGCTGCCTGTCTGCAACGTGTGCGTGTGTGCGAATGTGTGTGTGAGAGAGAGAGAGAGAGAGAGAGAGAGAGAGAGAGAGAGAGAGAGAGAGAGAGAGAGAGAGAGAGAGAGAGAGAGAGAGAGAGAGACTGACATCAGCCTGGTGGCACTTTTCCTTCTGGAACAATCTTTTGGGATGCCAGGGTGTGTACTGTATATGTATGATGTTACGCCGAGTGTGTGTACCTGTAATAAATGGCTTCCGGCACTGTTGAGATTTGCACCAGGATGGTTAAACATTCGCACAATTTCTCAAGACACACAACGGTTCATGGCTGTTTGTATGAGGGGCTGAAAACCTTAAAGTGTGTCATCACCAGGTGGATTCTCACACAGACTTTATCCACCGTCTCTTCCTTTCATTCCCTCCTCTGTCCCTCTTCCTCCATCCACACACTTGGGCTCCTCTCGTCCATACTTTGTTCACCTCAAGACAACAGTGGTAGGATAAAGTAGAGGACACCACTGCTGCCACTCTGCGGCACCGTCATTGCTGTGTATGGGAATGGCAATTGTCTGACCTAGTAATTGTCAGTCAGTGAACTGAATATGGGGTGTGTGTGTGTATGAAATTACAGCGCTTTCACTGTTTTCTCTCCCTTTCCCTCTCTCTCCCTCCCCTGTCTCTCTCCTCCTCTCTCGATCCTAACGATGCAAACCCTCTTCTGGCCACCTGTCTTTCCCTCCTTCCGTCTTCTCTCCAGTCAGTCCCAGTGAGAACAGCAGGGCATTTGGTCTGAGCTCCATGTGGCCCCTGGAGGCCCCGCCCGTGAAGCAGGCCAACGGGGACCTGAGGCTGGGCCCCCACTGGAGGCCCCAGAGCCCCAAGAGCCCCAAGAGCCCCAAAGTGCTTCGCCTCAGTCCTCAGGAAAGCAGGTATTTAGCCACGTCATCATAAACACTGGCAGCCCATCTCACTTCTGAAGCACAGCGGTTTCTTAAGAAACAATTCGAGTTGGCGCCATGCTCTAAATTAGGCTCATGTCGCTTTTTGACGCCGTTATAGCTTGGATACGTCGAAGGCAAAGGTTGAAAAGATGTCCAGAGATGTGTCCAGGCAGTATAAATAAGCTTTGTTCACTTGGATAGAAGTAACTTTTTACATTTGTGTCTGACAGAGAGCTTTAGAAGTTTGTTTCTGTCACCTTGTTTTGTCTTTTGTTGAACCAAGCTACCAGCGCTTTCATCAGATCCAGACTGGCAGTATTTCCCCTTGTTTTTAGCTGTGTGTCTGTGTTTGTGTGTGTGTTTTTCAGCCTATCAATGAGAGCTAAGCTCCTGGGGATGGACAGCAATGAGAACGGAGATTCCAAGGACGACTTTGAGGAGTACAGACCGCCAACACCCCAGCCTGCCCTAAACGGTAACCCTTCCTCTCCCAAGGGCCTCTTCCAGTGTGAATACAGGTTCAATACAAAACACATGACAGTAAAACAATAAGCTGACTTGACCAGTGAGGTACACTCTATTGTCTGTCTTTAAAAATGTTCGTTTTGTGATCTCTTTTTTTTTACAAACAAGGATTTCCGCGTAACTTTTTTTCTTTTTTATCAGGTTCATCAGTGAAGGAGCCTCACCGCCTGACAGTACCTCAGGGAGACTCTGGGAGTGAGGAGGGGGGCTCTCCGGCCGGTTCCCCCCAGCCAGAGAGAGGATTCCTGGGCAGCACTGGCCCGCTGAGGACCACCCACCGGGCTCTGCTGGGAGGGGGGTCTCTCCTGGCCTCCGTGGCCCTGGGACGCTGTCTGGATGTGCTCCCCCGGGTGCCCCCCAGGACTAACCACGCACCCTTGGAGGAGCTCCACCGGATACCCTCGGATATGGAAATCGTGGCCCCCAAATCGTCCGCTTCACCCCTGGATCCCCCTACGGTGGAAGACCTCATCACGTTCTCCATTTCGGAACCCTTCCCGGCTACCCTCTTCGACTTCGCCCTGCACCCTCCCGAGGTGAGGCCCCTGCCCCTCACGCCGCCTCCCCCGAATCGTCGTGATCGGAGTAGCCCTCGGACCCCCCAGACACCCCAGACCCCCCCGACACCACGGCATCACCCGGGGCAGGGCAGCCCGGGGGAGTGGGCTCTGTGCCCCCATCACAGCAACGGGGAGTTTGGTGGGGATGTTTGGAGCCCCGGGGTCGACAGAGCGAGGAGGGAGAGCCAAGGACTGCACTCCTCTCAGCTAGGTAAGCTTGCACTCACAAACACATATACTGTATGTATTCGCACATCCACTCCCCCAATATTTTCATTATTCAACACCAAAGACCCACCCCTCCACCACCACCACCCGCCCTCCCTCCTCACAAACACACACACCAGGGGGGCTATGCACATTTCATTATTCAAATCGAAAACACACACCTCATACATATGTATCTCCTATTAGTTACATAAGCAATGCTGTGGCACAGTTTGAGGTCTGTTGTGATGAGGGGAGCGCCAGTAGAAAGGTAATTCTTAAGGACTCTTAAGAATTATACAGACGCGGCTTAACTTTCATTCTAACTATAAAATCTGTCTAAATCACAGAAATGGAATCTTCACAGGAGCTATCATGTTGTTAAGTCCCTAGGGGGTAATCAGTATTTCAACTGTATTTGCACGTTATGCAGCTAATAACTGTAATCTTTCAAATTACATGAAGTTGGTAAACAAAGGTAGATGTCCTTTGTAAGACTAACAGCCTTGCCAGTTGTGTAGCTAAACATGTACTTGTGTTTTTATGGATCTTAGAAATTAGACTCCAACAAGAAAACATTGTTAGTATAGCTGGTGTAGATCGGTCAAACTCAGTCCTCAAGTATGTATACAGGCCACCTGCTCCAACAAATCGCTAGCTTTTCAATGGTGTAGTCGGTAGTGGTCGTGCTTGAGTTTGAAGGTGGCTGGTTCCATCCTGAGTGTGGTCGAAGATCGGCCAAGTGTACCTCCGATGGGGGTGCAGCCACGTCTTGTTACATTGCATGGTCTGTTGTACTGAACTGTATAAAAATATGTTTCTTTTTTAGTTATGTCTGGACGAGAGTAAAAAAAACGAACGGGTGCTTGTCTCCCTGAGTGCTGTTTCTTGTTCGGTGAATTGTTAAACAAGCGCTGAGAGCTTCTCAGGGTTGTCACCTCTCTGGGTTGTCCCCTCGCCTGTAGAGTCCCTGCGTCGGCACGCAAGCTTGGGTTCAAGTTGTTGCTGTCACAGTTGCAGCAAATTACATAGAGGGCTGCGAATCCCCCCTCTTCTCCTGTTGGGTAGACATAGAATAATGTTTTTTTTTATCATGGGCCCATGTGTATCGTATGTTAAGCACTGTGCAAAATTCTTAGATACAAAAAAAATAAAGAATAAATGTGGTCAAATTGCTTTCAGATGAAATGAAATCAAACGACTAAACTAAAAACAATCTAAATATTGTGCATTTCTACTGACATTAATGCAGAAGATTAAACATATATGACAACCTCATGCAGAAGATCTGGGGTGCCTAAGACTTTTGCACATTACCGTATAAATCTCTTGTCTTCCTCAGTTGACTGTGTCGCTATATAACTAGTTCTTTTCTCTCCTCTTCATTAGTTCTGGACCTGCCCCTGTGCCAAGACACGATGGAGTCGGAGTATAAACCCATCTCCCTGTCCCCCAACCCTGGCCTGGTGAGCCCCACAACACGCCGCCTGGAGGTCAGCGTCATCCCCCGCCCGCGCCCCTCCCCCAACCGACCTCGCATCGACCCCTGGAGCTTCATCTCGGCAGGAGCTGGCAGGCGACAGGCCCGACTCACAGACAGTCACTCGCTGAGCTACCAGCCCTCGCCCACCAACCCCTTCACCAACTGTGACCCCTTCCCTTCCCCAGACTGTGACCCCTTCGCACTCCGGGCAGACCCCGCAAGCACCCCAGACACCCCGTCACCCTTCGACCCCTTCTCTGCCCCCTTTCCCACCTCCCGCTCCGCCCCCTGCTCCACTAATGGGTCACCGACCCTGCCCACAGTCCGCTTGGGGCCTCTGAACCCGGCCAACTCCCCCATCATTGACCTGGGGTGGCCAACCTGCAGTCCACCCCTTGAGGTCACCAAAGAAAAACCCCGACCCCGGAGGACTTTGGGACTCAAACCGTTCAAGTCCCCCACGCAACTCAGAGACGACAGGTTCTAAACCCGACCTCGCCAGCAGGGCATGAGGTCCGCCTCTCACATGGAGGTTTTTATTTGAATTTGAAATGAGAGGAATGCATCCTTAATTGGATAGCCAGAGTGTGTACATCCTGTATAAACAGGGATTTGCAATCCTTTAAAATCTCAAATGTACCAGGCCCTAATACTCTAGGAGGATATTTCCCTGTGGCAACCTAGAGAGCCCAATCAGTGGATTCTTCTGCCTATCAACAACAGTTGCCTTAGGAACCAGGAAGCTACCCAGCCAATCCTATGCCGTGTGACAGAGTCAAATGCCTGAAAGAGGATTCTTCTCTCATCTGTCTGCTCCCCTCTCTCTGAAGTGGCAGATCAGTAGCCATCTTCAGACTCAATCAGACTTCTGATATCTCCACCTCTCATCTCTACTACCTTTTGAAGCGTTTTTGACGATGCTGTCCGGGATACAGTAAAGCTCGCCTTATCTGTCACCCACAGGCTCTTTAAGCACACAGGGCAGTCAGCGAGTCTGGTTTTGTGAGCGACTCCATTCAGTATTCTGTCATTGACCTCTTGAAAAGGATTAACACGTGTAAGGAGTGAGCTGGGAAGATGTTAATAAACTAGTAATGTGTTAAGGACCCCAGTAAGGCTGGGAGCGTGAGTTGGAGCAGTGGTGAGGTAAGATAGGGTGTTCACTGGGAGAGAGAGCACTCAAAATGGTTTCAATATCCCCCAGAATTCTTCGGACAAACCATGGTCCAGACATCCACCAGGAAGCAGATAACTTTCCAATAACATTCCAATGATGGCATTCCTGGAATTCTAGTGGTCATTGGGCTTGTTGGCAACAAAGCGTAAGGGGCGAAGGGAGCAGCCCTGTTAAATGCCAAAGAATGTGACTGCTTGTGGGGATTCAGGGAGAGTGGGAGGGGCCCTAACCGTTGCCTTTTCCTTCTCATTGGTCGAGTATCTGCTGTCATGTTTGGCTCTTACGACTCAGAATTCATTGCTAGATGGATCCAAATGTAAGGGCATTTATTTCTCCCAGGCATCATTTTGATGGCCCACAGCTATAAGTGTCGTCATAATTGGAGACCCAATAACAGAGTTCAGATACAGCCATACAAAAAGCCGAGTCAAGTCAGTTTATTTGTATTTCACGGATTAAAACAAGCGATGGTTAACCCAAGTGCTTTACACAGTAAAAGTAAAGGGTAAAGAAATGTACAAATGACACCAACATTTAGTCATTTAGCAGACGCTCTTATCCACAGGCAAGTAGGGTGAAGTGCCTTGCCCAGGGACACAACGTCATGTCGGCACGGCCAGGGAATCGAACCAGCAACCTTCTGATTGGTAGCCTGATTCCCTAACCGCTCAACATATCTGACCGCCCAGCAACAAAATCACTTATAAACACATCTGAAACTCACCTAGAAAGCCAGAGAGAACACAAGTTTTTTTTTGCCTGGATTCAAAATATTTGATGGTGGGGGCAGATCGAACATGGAGAGGGAGGTTGTTCCACAACTTGGGCCCAGCCACAGAACAAGCAGGATCACCTTTTTGCCTCAAACGACTGTTGCAATGTCATTGCAGTACTTAAGCTATTATGTTCCAGGGAGGAGAGTCCAATTGAAGTGGGAAACATTGTCATTAGACCAATTCTAACTCTAATTCTGACAAAGAGCAGTTCCTGATGATGGTAATTAGCCTTGCGACGACGACAGGGTTCGTTTAATGAATAACTGAGATATTTGGCTAATTGAGTTTCTCTTGTATATTATAAGGTATATTTAAGAGTCTATTTTTGGTTTAATGAATCCGATGAAGTCGCTAGAGTAGCTTGGGTGAAGATGTCAGAGGACATGCCCCACTTTCAGAACGCAACCCTGTATGGAAATCGACAGCCTCTCCTGGCTGAGCCTATCCCTTTGTAGAGCCAATGAGGTTACATGTCCGCTTGATTTTTGTGGTGCCATTGGCTAATGAACTACTGACTGGACTGAATCTCAACCAATAAGGTGCCTTTCCCTCTCTACCTCCCCTTATGTGAAATCAACTGCAATGAAATACCTTTCATTCTTCTTTATATCCCATCTTCTAATTCTGTTCTATGCTAACCTGTCCTGAGAATGACATACTAGTCCACTCTCATAATGTCAGAAGAACATACCCAGAATGTAAGTATTTCTTCATGTACCAGTTGTACAGAAGACTTCCAGTGAGATTTATTTGGGTTGAAATCAGATGACTCCAAAGGCTCTAAAATTATCCTCTTCAATGAGGGTTATTCATCTGCAAACATGCAAAGAAAAGTGATTTTTTTAAATCAACCATAAGAGAAATCTCCAAAAACAAGTAAGGAGGTTTAGAGTATTTATGACCAATATTTCAAAACCAGTTGTTACAAAAAACTTTGTACTAAGCTGTGACTTTCGTGGCCCTGCCAACCAATTCCCTGTGATACAGTGGTCATAGATTTAAAAGTAATAGTGGCCTTAGAATTAATCATGAATTCAATTTCTTTTCGCTGTGGCTTTAGTACTGTCACATCTTCCTATATTGACCTTTCAGTCAACCCAAGAGCCCATGGTGTGTCTACACAACATATATGCACTGTCACAGAGCCTGGAGATTTAATATAAAGCCACTACCCTTGCTTTTTCTCTCCTATGAGACCGCCCCTAAGATGTGACAGGTGTGTTATTGCCTATAGCCCTAATCCACAGAAGACACTTTAGTGCCTTGGCTTCAAACAGGCAAAATCCACAAGAGCTATATCCTCTCATCGCTATTACGGAGGGTGGAAGTCACGACTTTGACAACTGTGGTTCAAAGAGGAACGATGTGTGAGGGTTGAGGCGGTGTTGGTTCTTTATATGCCGTTCAGTACCCACAATACCAAGCCCTAACCCACTCACTCTGTGATCATCTAGCATGTCTTATCTGTAGACCTGGATAGACCTAAGGTTTATACTAGCAGCAGTAGTCAGTGTGTTGTTGAGAAATAAAAAGAGCTCACAACTTTGTTTGGATGTTGTGGGATTTCTGTCCTTCCAAGAGCATATTTATTTCCCAACATTATATATTGGAGATGTGACTTTACTTGGCTAAATTATAGGGTATTTCTGCCAAAAATACAGCTACAAAAGCCTGTTTCTGTGGCCTTTTTTCTGGTGCGTACTAACAGAACGATTCCATGTAACCTTTACAACAAGCTTTGAGGTAGTCACTATATATTAATAAATCATTTGTAATCTCAGAAAAACATATATAGAACACCTGCCGCAATCCCTTTAAGTCTTATCTCCTTTCAGTGCCACGTTATTCACCACTTCTCTGATTCTGTGACCAGTGGCGTGACTGTGACATGGTTTTTTTGACAGGAAAGCCTGATTTTCCTGGTTGCCTGTCAGGTCTGGGCCTGTCACCTGACTGACAGCTTGACACAACGGCGCTCCCAATAAGAAGCTCTTCAGGAGTTGTTTGTGACATGCCGCTCTTTCGGGCGTCGCCTCATTCGTCTTTGCAAATCTGTGCTTTGAACGGTTTTGACAGGGCAAGTGAAACATACCCTTGCTGAAGAAGTAGGCACGCTTTTACACACACACAGAACATTACTAGGGTGCTATTTCGTATTTCGCTATTTCGTAGATTCAGATTTTTAATTATCGTCCCTAAGTGTCCTTGTCATTCTTCCAGGGGTAGCGGTTATAGTGACATAAGCAAATTACAGTTGCTCGTTTGTTTTTCTTCACTTTGCGAATCCCACTTAGTTAATGAAATCGATTACTTCAGCCTCAGCCAAGGCACGCTTCTTATTTACCCAGGATGATGGCCCTTTCCCTTACAGTGTATTTCTCATATTGAATGATTGAGAAGCTAAATTAGAAACTCCACAAATTTGACCCACACGCAAGTTAAAAGCCATCAGAGTGGCTTTTGTATTTCTCTCAAGATGTAGGTTACAGAAATGCCTGCCCACACCTTTATTCAGTGCGATGTCGTCAAACAAACAAACAAACAAACAAAAACACGATTTAAAACGAAATTTTACGGTCATGTGGAGGCGGTTAGACCCCCGAGGTGCCACAGGCAGAAAGGTGTCTGGCCTCATTCATGTTTCAGCTCTTGTAAGTATTAAACATTATTTGCAATCCGTTTCAGGCCGAGGCCTTCATTTCTCCTTATACCATCTGCTGTTCCCGCTCCGATGATAACATTTAGAACCCCAATTGTGTGCGACAGGGTGATGGCGACTGATTTGTTTAAAACACAATGGAATGCAGCAGGCCCAGTGTTGAGGTTTTTCATACATGCAGGTCTACACGTGTATTTGATTTATTTTAAACAGTTATTAAGTCCAAGGACTAGGCACTTCTCATCTTTCCACTGCCAGACTGCTATTGCTATTGTCTTGTCTGGATGTTGACGTCTTGGCAGAACGGACTAGAGATAATTTACAATGATTTTTGAAATGTGCAATTGACAACTTTTTAATTGTGCAGGACATGGTAATATTTTAAGGCAGTCCTATAACCGATTTAGTTAATTTCAAGAGATATGTCTGGAGACGTCAAAGCACTTTGACATTGACAGAAAGAGGAAGAAGGGAACCCAATCAGATTCATCACTAAATATTTGTTTGGCCATTTGCTTCTTCCCCTGCCTATTTGGTAACTTTAAACAGAAAGCACACTCAAAGATTTTTATTTGGGAAGCTTTAATATCCCAAAACCATCAAGACATTTTGTTAAATGACTACCAGCCCAGGTCCAATTGAACAGACATGGCTGTAGGATATGGCGAATGGTGCAATTTCCAGGTTTTTGTGTGGCGGAAAACTATTCTACTCACAACATCCGAGTACTGTAAGAACTCCGGCCTGTGAAAGCCTGTGGTTATTTCTATGAAGCTTAGGATATGGGAAAAATGCAGATGAGATTTTATATTTTATTTATGATAGGCACCTTTTTACACACTGGATTTTTGTTATGATTACTACAGACAGAGTCTACTTTAGGATGCTTGATATTGTTTGGCAACGTTTTCATTCCCTTTTACTTTTAGGTATTCACTGGATTATTTAAAATTGGATCAATTGCTATTTGAGTATGGGTGCTTTGCATGGGATACTTTTCTTCCGCTTGAAAAATGTGTTGGAATATCCGATTTTTTGGATCCTAGTATTAGATATGTAGCAGAAAAATATGTCTTCACTTGATAATTCTACCCACTTTGAAGGGTTGTTCTGGCCTGTAAATGAAACTGAAGAATCTCCCATAAAGTGTTGCCACAACGTTCCTCTAAGGCACCCAAACTGAACTATATGTGCATAAAACTGCTATATTTACCGAGATAGAGTTGAGGTCTCTGATATTGCTTGAAAATAGTCAACAACCTGGTGTCACCTCAGCTCTGTCTCAGTAGACTATCTATTTGCTTTGTGTTTGAGTCATGTTCCTCTATGTGTCTACTTTGTTGTTGTAAGGGTGAGCTATGTAATGACCATCGTGTTGCATTGCATCGCCATAATACAACCCCAGATTTCACTGTGCCCGTTTAAGAAGTGTGTTTATCTTTCTTTCTTTTTTTAGGAGGGGGGGGGGGGGGGGCTTTGAGATATTTTGTTGTAATGTTGCATATGTTGTGTGTCTGTGAAATCTCACACTGGGCTGGGCCTAATCAAACTCTTTTTATAATATTGTGCGTTGTGTGTTTATCATTCCATATGTGAACATGTGTTTTGCCATTTTTGTTGACTATTGTGATGGGTTTTAACCTGTGGAAAAAAAGCAACAAGCAAGAAGACCAAATAAAATTTTAACAACCATAAAATAATGGCATCTCTCTTTGATTTATTATTCAAAGCCCGTCATTAATTAGTTACCTAATGGTCTTTATCAGTTTACTTGACTTGCTGCTTTTATGCCTTGTGAATGGTGTGCTTGAATAATGGATTATCACACTATTATGCTATAAGACATAGCCTGTAAAGGGCACACAAAATAATTGTAAAAGCCTTATTTACAGTACTACAGCTGGATGCATATATAATGCATGAGAGAGATACAGGGGTAAAAATATTGGAGTGAGGAGAGGGGACCACTGAAGTGAGTGTGTGTGCGGATGTGAGAACAAAGGAGTGTTTGCCAGTATGAGAGAGAGAGAGAGAGAGAGAGAGAGAGAGAGAGAAAGGGAGAGAGAAAGGTGAGTGTGTGTGTGGTCTGACCCATACCTGTAGGTCAGACAGGACCTCTCCCACGCTGTGTGGGATGCTATTGTACAATTATCTCTGTCAGGATAACAGCCACAATCATACATTTTTCACATCGATATGAACACTGTCTCTAACAAAACGATGTGTCCAACCTCAAACGTAATCAAAGTCGTCTATGCTAGAGGTGTGAAAGGGATGGGTAGTGTCCCTAATGTGCAGGGTTTATGATGTAGCTGTTTCATTTTTTACTGTCGTCATGTGCAAAGGGATGAGTCTTATATAACAGCTCTACCCATATATAAACAACTGAAAAAAATCCTGTGTAAAATGTTAAACTTGGTCATCAAATAGGAATCATTTCAAGGGTTTGTTGCTCAGGACTACACAGAAAAAGGAGAGCCAGGAACACTGACTGAAACTGACATTATCATGCGTCTCTTGTAATCAAAGCACGAGTGAAAGGGTCTCTATTTCAATATTAGCCATGCTTGGAGAAGAGATAGACATATTGAACATGACATGTTTATGAAAGCCTCAACTTCCTATAAAACATAAAGAACAAAGACCTCTTATTGACATTGACAACATCTATTTGTCTGAACATCCAAAGGGATCCTTTCAAAATGAATTCAGATTTACGGTGGGCATATTATTGTATGTTGCGGCATGTGGAAGACCAAACTATGAATGCACTCTTGGTTCAATATCCACGTTCAACATCCCCCATTCTGCATTCATCTGATGCCCCAAAACAGACCTCCATGATCATTAATGAAGAACTAATTCAGACTCCACAACAAACTATGTCTTTCTCTTCTATTCCCCTCTGGTCCCCCTTTGAAGTGCTCCAGTTTCATTGACGAAACCCTTTTATTAAATTGTAAAAGATCTTCAGCCCAAGGTGAGATCAAATTTGCCTTCATTTAGATCCATAAAGAGTGTGCTTACGTTGTTCATCTGATTGTAATGCCGCTCAGATCACCAAGTTTAAGAAATCACATTTTGCCTGTTTCATTTATTTCCGCCCATGCAAGGACCTCTCAAGGGAAAGTTTTTCGAACTTTTTAATTTTCTTTATTAAATTGATTTTTCATGTTAGATAGACTTTTCTTAAAAACGGTCTGCCTTCACTCATGGATGGGTTTACACACACGCCAGTGATCCCAAAAACCAGGAGTCTGCAGTATATCATTTAGTGTCTGTATTAGAAGCTAATTTATTCAATGGTGCAATCATCCTGTAGGATGCGTCACACATTTTCTGAAGAGCAGTGAAAAAATTCTCTTTTCCTGTTTATCTTTTCCACTTCATTCCCTATCTTACAGTCATAGATTGTAGTCACTTGAAGTTACAATAGAACAACAGTAGAGGGCAGTCTTTTAGTGTACAGCCACTTCCCTGGAGAATCCTCAACATGGACCATGTGGCGCGTCAGATTGTTTGTCACTACAATTTTTTTGTGTCAAGGCTTGACATTCCAAACAGACGGAATCTTAAGAACACAGTGATCTATCAAAACCTAAATGACGTGGGTTGTCATTAGCATTGATTTGTAGCATGTGCATTTCCAGCAAACGATTTTAGACCACTTGTATTGCATTCAGCTGATCTGGGACAGTTGGCTGTCTGTCTAATGATGTTGTGAGAACGTTGAGCCGTTGAACGCTTACCGTCTGTAGAGAGCGACCAAGGACCCTGATTGACAGATTGAGAACGTGGAAATTACAGAGGAGACCACATTATGTAAATTCATGCAGAACTCTGCTGCGCCGCCAAGACGAGACTTTACTTGGTGTCAGGAATGGGTGAATAGAAAAGAGAGCAATTTTCCTTGTGTACTTTTTTGGGGGGATTAAAGTGTTTTCTGTGCGGTACTTTTTCTGTAATCTATTCTATAACATTACTTTATTAACTGTCTCTGTGACATTTGAAAAAATCACCTTGTAATTAGGTTCACAAACACTCTTCGAAAGAGTCTTAGAATTACCTACTCGAGTTGCTGGGCTCTGATATCACCGTACCTAAAACGACAACAAGAACTTTCTAGACATGACTAATTCTACTGTATGTGCAGGCGCGAAGAGATGGGACCATGGAGAAACACCCGGCAGCACACAAACAATTACCACTCACACAACACTTGTGCCAAAGAAACACAGCCATTTTGTGGATGCTGATAACAGAATCGCATAAATCTGCATGAAAGACTTCAGAGAGGAAGAGTTTGAGGGTAAATATTTCAGTTGGCCTCAGTGCTCGTCTAGAGAACAATTACATGCTTCCTTAATGGATCTAAATAGTCTTAAGACAACTCCATTATTTCCTCTCCACTTAAATACTGAGTCATGTTAGCTGGATGTGTCACACAGCACAAGTTTGTTAATAAATGTCACTCGGTGTGTACAATAACAGGATTTCAATGGGGACGCAGTATATTTTTTCACACAGCCAGAAATACAATAACAAAACAATACAATGCCTAAATCCTGTTGAAAAAAAAAGATGGCAAAGGTGCAATGCACAATGTGGAGAAATGAATGGTTTGTGTCCTCTGCAGCAAACAGCAAAAAACTGGTTTTAGTCCAGACATTTTTCCACATCAGCCGAAAATAAGCTAAATTAAAATGTTGACCCAAAAAAGAAACAAAGATAAGCCTGAATAGATGAGGAGGACAGGAAAAGCAGGAGAAGAATAGGACACTGGAAAATAGAAAATCCCATATACAACAGACTGCAAAAGTCTGGCCAGATGTTTTCACACTACAGTGCCAGGAGGAATATAGATAAACATAAAGATGGGATGAGATGTTATCTATCTGGTGCAACAGTGGAGGCCTTAATAGTTGAGTCTATTTTTCTCTTTACAACTCTGTCCCATGGGGACAAAAAGCTTCATTTTGATTCATGGACCAAGGTAGTGCAATTGAAGGTTTTTAAGAGGGGCAGATGTACACAAAGTAAGCTGTTATACTTACAGGCTTAATAGATGGTGTTCTTCAGAACCATTCATAGCCTGTTCTCCATGGAAAGGAATGATGATGTGTTGGTTTTCCTAGCCAGGTCCCGCTTTCTTATCCAAATGAAATTGAAGTCCATTCATCTTCCTTTTAGCGCATAATTTCTATTTATACTGTACTTTAACTTCACCATAACCCTTCCTCATTCCCCTTTCTTTGCTTATTTCCTTTTTTTTCTATGCTGCTTTAACTCCTCTGCTTTATCTTTCTGTCTGATTCTTTCATTCCTTATAACCCCCCCCCCCCCCACACACACACACACACACAAATCCCCCTCTCTCTGTCCTCTCTCCTTTTCTGGGTGATTCATACTTGACGTGGCGAGGTCATCCCTCCTATTGTGCTCCGTCATCTCCATGTCTGCTTAATGAGAAGGTTGCTTAATCAGATTTTCATCTTGACTTTCCCCCCAGTGTATACAGTAGTATTGTTTTTCACCTGAAAGTGTGTTTGGGCAAAGCCACAGCCAACACAAACTCATTAGGTGGTAAAGTTGACTACCCTAATGAGCTGAAACCAGTGTTTATGTGTGCGTTTGTGTGATAGGGAACCTATTTTTTCTTCAAAGACTAAATCAGAGTTAGGTACGCTTGCTGGATATTACTTCAATGCCATGGTGGTTTAATTAGAGCACTCTACACAGTAGTTGACCTAACTTGGATATGCCCTAACAAGCACATGCTTATGTGTCCTTCATTTGTTCTGCATAAATAAGCACATGAGTAATTTGAAATGGGGAATGATTAGCTAATAGCAACAATGTAGCTTATTGGAAGGTAGCTTGGTCATTAGAATATCGGTGTGTTCCACTGGGTCTGGCTGTGTGTGGGGGGAGGGAGGGGGGTTATATTTGATAGGCTTTGTTAATGTTTTACATCCTATGGATTGGGCAGTGCTATGTCTGCAGCTTTACATCCCAAGCACATTATCACACGCACACACAAACACACACACACACACACCCACACACACTCAGTGATAGGGCCTGGTTACTATAGCAACTGGGCAAAAATAGTAGGGAAGGATGGAACACACATTTTCTGTATACTCTCTCTTCCACACACACACACGCACGCACACACACACACACACACACACACACACACACACACACACACACACACACACACACACACACACACACACACACACACACAAACACACACTTCCAGACTTGCACCCCTGAGAAATCTTGCAATCTCAGCTTCATGTCTTTACCATATGTCTCTTCCCTCCTCTCATCCCAATCCTATCCATACCCCACACTCCTCTGTTCGCTCTCTCTACTTCTCCTCTGGTTCTTTCACCCCTCTTTTTTCCCTCTCTGACCCCCGCTCTCTTCTTCTCTTGTTTTTCCTCTTCGTTCTTTCTCTCCATTCTCTCCATTCTCTCCATTCTCTCCATTCTCTCCATTCTCTCTCTCTCTCTCTCTCTCTCTCTCTCTCTCTCTCTCTCTCTCTCTCTCTCTCTCTCTCTCTCTCTCTCTCTCTCTCTCTCTCTCTCTAACCCTCACACGCACACCCTCTCGCTCTTCTTATCCCCTCACTGTAAGACATTAATTCACCGACACACAGATTGATTGGTGGACACCGTTTGAATGGCTCTATTCCACTGATGGGATGGTCCTACTGTTGGAAGGATGGTACCTGTTCATCCATCATTCTTTTCCCCATGCTTTCAGTGTAGCTAGACTCTGTTCCAATTTCCCACTCTCTCTTTCTCCATTTTTGAGCATTTTCTCATGAGCTCGTCTGTGCTGAGAAAATGTGTCACATGTCGAGTTGCTCATTTGAGGAAACTTTGCACGGAACTGCATGTGGCTGTCCTCCGGGAATGCTCCGACCAACTGGCTGAGGTCTTCACTACAATAATTAAAACCTTCCACTGTCCAAGTCCACAATCCCCGCATGATTCAAGATCACCTCTTTCATCCCCGTTCTCCAGCAACCATCACATATCTGAATGACTTCCGACCCATAGCACTCACCTCCATTTCCATGAAGTGCTTTGAGAGTCCTGGCCCACATCAAAGACACCATCCCCCCCACACTTGACCCTCATCAGTTTGCCCAATGCCAACCCTTAGCACAGGAGTCCCTCAAGGCTGTGTTCTGAGCCCTCTCCTCTATTCCCTCTTTCCTTATTGGTTGCCAAGTCACAATTCGGGCTCAATAATAACGCTTGCAGACGACGCCACAGTTGTAGGGTGGACATTGCAGCACCTCCCAGCATGGTGTGCCTCCAACGATCTTGTGCTCAGTGTTCAGAAGACTAAGGAGCTGATCGTGGACTTCAGGAAATCCAGAAGTTGCAACCACTACCCAATGTATCAGTGGGGCCTGTAATGTTCACGGTTCATGATGCATGTGTTTCTCATGTAGTGATTGTCAAGTTGTATTCAGTCCATGAGGGAGCGCTCATTTTGGTTTGGTGTGAATATGTTAGGTGAGAACAAAAGAGAAGAAAAAGAGAGATTTTTTAAAATAAAATATTAGCCTGGAGGACTGATGTTTGAGTGAAGAAAGAATCTGAATATCCTTTTGTTTTGTTGGAGTTGGTTTTAAGAACTTTACAGGGCCCAAAGAGTCTCCAGCGTTGCTCAGTGAGGACCTCTCCTGGACATCAAATCCTGTGTCAAGAAGGCCCGACAATGCCTGTATTTCCCGAGAAGGCTGAGGCAAGCTCGTTTATCACCCAGAATACTCTCTAACTTGTACTGCTGCCATAGAGAGCCATAGACAGTATCCTGCCTAGCTGCATGTGTGGTATGGTATCTGCACATCAGCAGACCAAAAAGCCCAGCAGCAGGTAGTCAAGGCAACCCTGCATATCACCAGTAGCCAGCTCCCAGCCATAAAAGGCCTATTTGTGTCAAACACTACCTGCGTGGAGGTCTTCGAATCAGCAGAGATCCCACCCACACCAACCACCGTGTGTTCTCCCCTCTGCCCCCAGGTAGGCACTGCAGGAGCCTTTGAGCCCCCACTACCAGGCTCAGAAACAGCTTCTTCCCCCCGGCTGTCACCCATCTGAAACTGGCCACCTGCTGAACTCTATTCACTCAACCCCCCTCCCCTCTTTTCCATCTCCAAGATGAGCCCCCCCCCACCACCACACACACACACTCACACACACATGCACTCCCATCCATGTTCTCTCACCCACCACCATTCACACCATCTCCCCCTCTGCCCCACCCCCGATTTCTGTACTTTCTTTTGCGCGACTGCCAATTTTCTTACTCAATTATATTGCTACGCAGTTACATTGACTAGATTTGTGTCTTGCTATGTGTATACACTGTGTTTATGTAACGCCGTGCCTGTCCCTATGTGCCTCCCCCCACCTCCCCAGCATCAATTTTGGTGAAGCCCTCCTTTCATTGACTGTGTGCCAGCACATTGTGTTCTGAAAATAAACATAATTGAATTGGAACAGAGTTGTTCCTCCCCCCTCACCATCAATGATTTCTTACACAACGTAGTTTACCCACAATTCCAATAAAGACCATGAATCAGTCAAACAGGTGCATTTATTTCAAGAACAACATGCCATCTATTTAAATCACAAGTGTTTCTATTGTGTAAATGTTCAGGTTGTTTGCGATGTGAGAGGTTACGTCACCTACAGTTACCTTGGCTGACACCAGGATTCTTTTATTATGTGATTATCCATTATAGACCTGGCGTGAGACAATATATATTTATACTGTCAACGACACAAGTTTTAACATACTCTATTTGGGTACATGAAAAGCCTGTCCGATCCTTAGGCAAGAACCCAGTGCTTTCTTTATGGAATATTGTGTTATGTGCAATATTGCCAAGCGTAATGAATACCACTTGGGTATTACAAAGTAGACACTGTGGGGCTATAGGCAATGTGATGGAGCATTAATGCATGTGATCGAGTATAGGTTTCACATCGACTGAAGTTTTATGATATAGGAAATATATTGTCCAAACAGTACATACTAGAGGTACTAGACGTTCCTGCCTGTATAACTTGAAACTCAGCCTAAGGTTATTGAACCTGGCGTTAGACTGTACACCAGTGCCTTGACGGAACTCCAGAGTGTTAGCTGGTACCCTGGAGTGTTAGCTTCCTGGTACCCTGGAGTGTGCCCGGCAGAGGTTAGACTAGAAAGTGCTATTGCGTTTTAAGTACTGTATCTCCTGTATTTCTTTCTGTTTGACCAGGTAGGATGAGGTTTACACTGTCTTGTTCACATTGTGGCTTGTATAATCTTAAGGACATTGATATTTCATGCTTTGTTCATTGAATTGGGTATTGATTTAGCGGCCACACACATTTGGTTGGCTTTCATTTGGTTCATCTCTATCATCACTTATCTTTTCTTCATTTCCTCATCTCCAGTCTGTTCCACGAAGCATGTTTTTACAACGTGTTCAAAATATCGGTCCAGGTTTTAGACATGCAGCGTGGAACATGATTTGTTAGAAATATCAATGAAAGCAACCTCCCTGTCAGCAATCTCTTCCAGTCCACACGTCTGTTAGAGCTGTCTCTCTGCTTGACTCTGCTCCATCCACTCCCACAAACGCGCATTTGACTTGTAAATTGAAGATCTATTTGTGTCGTGCCCACAAGGGGCTGTCAATAAGTCCGTCTGCAGCGACACAGCTTGTAAATCCATGCTCACACGCGGCTACGTGGAAAAAAAAGCGAACATGAGTGGGCATGTAAATCCATTCCCCACCAGCCTCACAGCGGAGATGGGGGCTTGTGAATCCACATTTGGGGCAGTGAAGAAATGGAGGTTGCTGGTGAAGCATCAGAGGAAGTCTCCTGTGGTCAGGACAGGCTGGTATGTCATCCCGGGAGCTCCCCAGTGGCTGGGAGAGAGAGCCTCTGGATCAGTTACACAAGATCCACCCCAGCGAGAGACTTTCAGTGAAGAGGGGAGCCAGGGCCAACTGAGAGGGGGACCATCACAGGAGAGGCAGGGCCTTGATATGGACTGGGATGGCCGCAGCCCACAGCAGATGTCCACCACATTGGTTTGTTTGTGTTTGGAGAACTGTGTGGCTGACAGCTAGCACATGCTGTACTTCCAAGGAAAGTATGCACACATGCCTGTGTTTGTATGTGCATCCATAGTTCTGTTTTGTTCATTGCATTAATTTCATTTGCATTTTAAATACTTCAATAAATGTGTATTTGACTGCTTGAATTACACATCTTTAGGTTATAGACTCTAGACAAACCAAAGTACTGGTTGATTCCTGTAAATCACCCTGCACATTTCTTTTAATGTTGAATTGTACTGTGAAAAGTATTGGCCCCCTTTCTGGGCGTAGCTAGTTCTGGTATGGAACGTAGGCTGCGCGTCACGTCATCAGCTGGCGTCAATCACGCCATCACTGCAGGTGTGTTCGTTATAGATCCAGGCCTTCACCTTTAGGGGACATTAATACTGCATGCATTTACAGACCTGGACATACATCCTCACCCACGCGTTCTTGTGGAATTGCTGCCATCCTCAACCACCCCTAGCTCTGTATCGTTACTGAAGGATGTTGTTAATGCTCTGCAATGCAATGCCGTGTGACTTCACACAGATTATTTATTTGTGAAAGGTGTTTTAATCTGTTAGGAAGAGTCTCCGGCGATGGCATCGGCATCATAATCTTTCTGCATGACCCACTATCTCTGGAAGAGGGGATCCCTTACTGAATTTCTCCTTAGTTTTCTTCCATCTCGAGGGTGGGTGGAGGAAGGTTATCAACGCTGATATATGGCCCTCTGTGAAGCCTTTTGACTTTGCTTGCTAAAAGGGCTATACCGTTTGATTTGATGTCCACCATGAGATTTTTATCATCGGTTCTCTGCCTTTTTTAGTGTATATACTCATGCTATGCCAGCTGCTCCAAGGCAAGGCTTTGTTCCGTCAAAGACAAACCTGTGTCCATTGACACAAATGGTTCGAATCAATATATGAGTGTATTGACAGAATTGATAGAATGCATCGTTGAAAATGTTTCTTTAATTTGAAGTTGAATCGGATTGTTGTAGTGATCTAATATCTAATATTACATGTATCTGATATATGTCATAGATATGAACTACATCTTATAGGCATAGCTACAGATCTTAAACAGCTGTTGAAACACCCATTGAAACATGTTTCACCCCGTAACTCAGTTAATGTTTTTATCTTGGTTATTGTAGATCATTAATTGTCTGGATTAGTAAACAAAATACAGACAGACCTACACGTTTTAAGAAAAACATTCTTATTCAATTTAAGTAAATGTGGATAAACCAGGTCTAAATATGAATGCACCCAGTAATAACAGATTTGGTTGGTTGTTACAGACCTGGTGATGGTTTCTAATTTTGGACACGCAGTAGTTACTGCTGATAGATCTGAAGACTAACACTGTCATACTGCTCATGCTACTCAAACTATTCTGATCCACACCTACAGTACATTATTAACCACAGATACACCCATTTGTCATTGTTCTTTCTTGTTACTTGTAGAGGGTCTACCTTTCAGTAGTCTACACCCATCGAGTTCTCTCTCCCTAACCCTAGACAATAGAGATATGTTGTAGTATTGTCTTCAAGGATAATACTGTCTACCCCTCTGTCACTTTATATGTCTGGGGGATCACACACAGACATCACACACACACACATCACAAATACCATTTCAGTCCCTGACTCCACAGATTGAGTCTAATAAAAAATAGTAGGTGTCTCTCTCTTTTTCTTTCTTTCTTTCTTTCTTTCTTTCTTTCTTTCTTTCTTTCTTTCTTTCTCTCTCTCTCTCTCTCTCTCTCTCTCTCTCTCTCTCTCTCTCTCTCTCTCTCTCTCTCTCTCTCTCTCTCTCTCTCTCTCTCTCTCTCTCTCTCTCTCTCTCTCTCTCGCCTTCCTCTATCTGTCTGTCTGTCTCTCTCGAACAAACAGACACAGCAATTAGCACTGTGGCGGCTGCTCAGCTGATGTCATAGCTGATCGTTTGTTGAGGGAGTGATGTCAGACACCTTGTGAAGTTTTAAGGCTGGTGTACTGCAAAGCTTTCTCAACAGTATGTAGCTGGAGGGGGAGAACACACGTTGTTTTGATGAATGGAACAATGGGTATTTTTGGAGGAAATGAAAGGTGGCGAAAGCTGGAGTCTCCTGATGAGCTACGCTAAATGAGTTGAGATATTTGATGGTCTGTCGTGTGGTTGTCCTTGTACTATGTGTGTACTATGTGTTTGTGTGTGTGACAAGGGGCGGGGGGCAGGGCAAAAGACCACAAGGGAGGGTTTGTTTTTTTAGGAGAAGAAACATGATGAAATAGGGGGGAAACACCAACAAAAAACCTCTGGGCAGCTATGATCCTGGTCCGTGTGAAGTTATGAAGTTGATGATCAAGCTGTCCTTTTTTTACCCACCTTATGTAAGTCCTTCAGTTCCAAACTTCTCAAACAGTGTCATGTAGGTCAGGGTCCTTGGTTTTATGGCTTTATCTTCATATTTGTTTTAGTCTCGACCAGTCTCCCTGTCTAACGTTGCCTAAATATCAATAAATATATTCTTAGAGCAACCAAAAATAATCAGAAGGGGTAATAAACCAAAATAAAGCTAAGCATGCAATAAGCTAACAGATGCCGTTTTGTAAATTCATTTTTCATTTTTGTGTTTGTGTTCATCCCATTCAATGGATTTACTTACCTTTCTGCATAGATGAAAGGATGGCAAGATGTTCTGTATGTGTTCTTGGGAATCAACAACATTCAAGTCCTTTCCATTGTCTGTCTAACCTTTGTGTTCTGCTGTGGCAGAGAGATTTTACGGCATACCATGCTGATTGTGCTCTTCTATTCTTCTGGAGCTCAACTGACTGCGGTGTGGATGATTATTTATGAGGGCATAATGTACCCTTTTGTCTATGTTTGATAAGCAAAATGGTCTAAATGACTTTCAGGTTTACATCTTTGTCTATTAAAGGGTGAATGCAGATGTCTAGACACCTTCAATTGCTTCATCATTAAATTATAATATGTAATATAGTTGAAAAATGTAATTAGTTGTTGCTTGATGTAGGGACACCAAGGCCATGGGTGTGGGTGTTCATACAATATTTCCTGGATGAATAATCAGAACAGACCACGCAACACAGGGTGTTAAGAAGTATATAACCAAGTGTATTCCCCTCTGTTAATGTACACATATTTAGAGTCATCTCACTGGAACACTTTACAATAACATTTAGAAAGAACAGGAAGATACTGGGAGGAGTATGATTGGGAAAGGATGAGAACTGAAACCAGACCAACCCCAATGAAGAAGGAAAAGATGAATGAAGCCAGGCGGCCATTTTGACACAACAGCCTTTTTAGTCTCTAGCAGTATAGACAGAGATAGATATAAAACAATAGAAAATCGAGGATGGATGGATCCCGCTTGGTCTCCAGGTAATGAATACATACAATCTGCCATTGTGAGAAAAGGGATGAATTGACGATGGACAGAAATGGGATGACAGCAGGAGGGGATGAGTACAGGAGAGTATTTCTTTCTCCTGGAAAGGAGAGAAGTACACAGGTTCATGTTTAGAATCAATTATCGTTGTCATTTTCTTTCTCCAAACAGGGATGATAATAGGGAAAACATTTGTCTTAGTAATGGGATGAAAGATTCAAATATTTAGACATTTCACAAACTTTTTTTTCAAGGTTTTTCTTTTCTTTTCATGGTACAGTTTTCTTTTTTAATAGAGTTGAGAAAATTGGAATACTAGAGTTCTGTTGTACATCATCAAGGGAACAGGTGTCCACCTTGTTATAGGTGTATTTGTGTTTTCACTGAAAGTTTCTCACTGGTTTGTTTGCTTATTGGCAGCCATTAGTCCTGGCCAATGCGAGGCCATTTTAGATGCAAGATAGCATACGTTCACGCCACAACAGACGTGGGACAGTGGGACTCCAGCAAAAACAAACTCACAAATTCCATAAAATGTCTCTCATTTTCTTGTCTCACAAACCAAAACAAAAAAAAGCTCAAACTCAAACAGCAAACAAAATAGCACTCTGTCCCGTTCTGTGTCCTCACCTTCACTTCCACCTGCACGGCCGCCTCTTCCAGTGACTTTGAAGCTCACCCAGAGTGTGTATGAAGAGAGGGGTGGGGGTGGGGAATCTGTCTCAAGTCTAGCGTCCATCTTCTTTATGTCTGTCAGCCAGTCCTCGGAGACACTCACACCGTAGTGTGAATTCTCATCTTTCGCACGCTCTCCATTTTAGTCCATAGATTTTTCTGAAACGTCTATACATATATTTATATTTATATAGAACAGAGTCATTTTGCTGCTGGAGGTTTTTTCTGTTTCTCTGTGATTAGTACTGAAAGATGGGACCCAAGTTCCTGGATGGGCCCATTAGAGGGCGCTGTGGAGGCCCCCGGAAACACACGACGATATCTGCTGGAACGAAGGACGACCAGGGGTATGGCCTCAGAAGTTTGGCGGCTAAACTTATGGTAGCATCCGTTGTTTCGGAGTGGTTCTCACGTGGTTGCTAGTTTAACGTTATCATTTTTTTGTTTTTTAACTCCACAGAAAAAAAACAGGTTTTATCTCTTTTTCGTAAATGAATACTACATGCTTGAAACACAGCAGAAGAATGTTGCGTCACCTGCTGAGCACCGTTGACGAGGAGAGACACAGAGCGCACGAGTGACAGAGAGGGAGGAGAGGAGAGTTGATGAAAGACAAGCGAGGGAAAGCTGAATACTTGGAGAGGGAATGTGACACCGTTTCTGTCGTTGGCAGTATTCAGATGTTATATTGCAGAAGGTCAACTATTTCACAACCTTAAATAAATAGCAAAAAAACGAAACCAAAACATAAAATCAACATGATCTACAAGGCCTTTTTGCTCAAATACTGTTGGTGTTTTTCTTACAGTATTTTTTCGCTTATGAATTATCAGCGTTCGGTATGACTGTTGGCACGGAATAATATTTTATGAGCGAGCTTTGTGGCCATAACATCAGGCAAAGAATATATAAATCAGGTATAGTTTTATTTGGATGTACTGAGGAAAAAATATTACTACATGGGCAATCTTTTTTTTCTATTACTTCTGCTTTTATGCTACAAAAAAATTTAGAAGGGACGAAGTGTTTTGGTTACAAGTTAACACGTTAAAGCAAATTAAAAAACACTGCCCATAATCATACTGCCATACCTACTCCCTCTCTCTGTCTCTCTTCCCCCCCCCCTCTCTCTCTCTCTGCACTCCTCCTCTCTCTCTGCCTCTGTCCGTGTCTCAGCCCTAGCGTATCAGACGTAGTACTCCTTGTCTTTGTTCTTCTTGTTCTTGGTGACAGTCTTGGCAGTGCTGGGCTGTTTCTCCTTCACCAGGGCTCCGTTGCTCTGCGTGGCCGAGTTGCTGATGTAGTTGCGGCTCTGGTCCACCTGGTAAGAGCCCTCGTCGCGGTTGCGGTACTTGTACATGGCGTAGAGCAGGATGAGGATGCAGAGGGCGGCCGCTGCCACGATGCCCACCACCATGCCCGTGGTGCTGCTGGACTGCTGCACCTCCACGGCTCCCGGAAGGCCTCTCTCTGGAGATGTGGGGTCTGGGGTGGGAACATGGGGGAGATTGGGGGGGTAGGTTATACCTGGGATGTGGCGATGGCGGGTGTCGGGGTCAGAAGAGGAGGGGTGGGCAGGTGGCAGCAAAACCTGGTCCCGGGTGTTCATTTTTCCGGCGGGGATGTTGTTGGGGCTGCCCCCAGCCACGCTCCCCCCGCCGCTTGGCTTGAGGCGGGGGCCGAGCTGGTCTGGGTTGGCCGTGGGTGTGGAGGAGAGGGGCGGGCGGTGGGAGTTTGGGGGACGGTGGGAGAAGTGGCGATCGCGGGGGTTCTGGACGCCACCCTCAGCGGGGGGCGGGGGGAGGACTGTCCTATCGGTGACGAGGGGGGAATTTTTGTAATAGTCCTCGTCGTCCGACTCGGTCATCTCGCCTGAGCCGTAGGCGGACACCTCGATGGCCTCCTCGCAGTCCTCCTGGTCCAGGGGGCAGGGGGGCCGGCCGTTTGGGAGGGGGAAGGACTCTTTGGTGGTTTCGAGAAGGGTGAGGAAGGGGTGGTAGGTGGGGGGTGGGGGCATTACTGGGTAGCGGGTGGCGATGGACGGGGGGTCTAGCGAGTCCACGGTAATTATAGGCAACACTATTTCACCTCCTAGGACAAGAAAGAGACAACGGAGGGAAAATAGTGTCAGTGAGAACCTGGAAGTGCTCCCCCCCATCGAAGCATAAAAGGAAATGATAACAACAGTCAAAAAAAGACAGCAACACAGGTAACCATTATTAGAACAGCACTAAAACTTAACATGAGGTTAGTTATAAAAGTCAGTTCAAGTTTAGTTAGTCTCTAGTACTCTATTTAAGGAGGTGAACTGACTAGCCACTGTCTGACCTGTCATGAAAACAAGGTATAAATGCACTGTATAACTACTGTACATAATCTGACTCTTTCCTAACTCCCTGGCCTAGACTACGTCTAACTACATAGAAAGATTACCCTTGTACTTGTACAACATGTTAAAGGTTATAGGGACTACAAACAGCTACACACATCTACTAAACAAGCTATCCTTCCCTACCAGCTTCTCTATACTACTCTAAGCTGCCTACACTAGCGCTGAGTTCTGTTGTCTCTGATTGGTTAAATAAGATAGCAAACCACGGAGTTCAGGTCACTTACATCAACAAATTGGCCGCATGATTTTTGCATGAAAAAAAAATTACAAAAGAAAGCTGTGTAAGATTGTTCTCGTATAGTAATAAACAACTTTCCCCCCATTTTTTTTTTTTTTTTGAAAAATAAAAAAATCCTTCACTAATTCATTCTGTCTTTTATAAATACTCGGTCTCAGTCCCCTTTTCCCTTTGGGCATGGTGATTTCTACGGCTCATTTAGAATTAGCTTAATTTACTGCTTTTGCAAGCTCCAAAGACAAGCTACTGGAAACTCATGCCCCTCACTTCTACCCCAAACTTAGTACACACAGTACAGTAAAGATGCTACATTTAGCCCTTATCCCCACCTATTTTCAATGTTTTTTTTTAAATTTTTATCACCCAACTGTCTCCAGCTAGACATACTAAATAAGGGACACATATTCCTCAGCTTTTTCTTTTGCCAATTACCAACATACATACTTAATTATTCTTTCTAAAAATTGCTATTCCTTTGCATGTAAAATTCAGTCTCTGAAGAGACTAATGATCCTTTGCGATGCAACTTTTTTTCTATTTTGTACGATAATCACACCCAGAGTTAATTAAACATTGTTGGGTGAGCAAAACAAGAATGTTCAGAATGTTAATTCAGTACAAAAGTTAAGATTTGTGATGTTGAACATAATGGGGAAAATGTTAACAGTACATGGCACAGTATCAATAAAATATTACATTTCTTTCTTTAATAACAATTTGAGGCCTTCGGCAGCATCCATGTAATTGTGTTAGGGTCACAAGCACAAAAACAATTTGCAATAGTAGGGAAAATTAAATGATTAGGACATTATTTCCTTGGAACAAGGAAAGATAAAAGATAAAAGCAATACAGCACCACATGAATGCCAGTATAATCAGCAGAATATCATGACTACGGCTTTTGTTTAGAGTTGATGAGGTAAAGTAGTGTGACTCTTAACAGCTTGGCGAATGATTTTCAGCATGTGAATGTAAGAGTGTCAACTAGGAATTGTTGTGGATTAATATGAGGGGTATTTTGGGGTCTGACAGGGTTGTCACCTGAGGCCAAATACATTTCACCAGTGCTCAAGCCCTGAAGCTCTAAAATCCCAGACCTGGAGAACTCCATGAAACCACTTTTCCCCCTCAGAACAAAAGGACATTGTTACTAAAGAAGAACATGTTTTTTCTCTAAAACCTAAAAAAAAAAGATTAGCAAGGACAAGCAAAACAGTAATAGGCCTTGAAAAGCAGAAAATGAGACAAGCTGGAAGAGAAAAGTTAGTATTTCAACCTTTTAACCTTGTAGAACCCTTTTCCAACTGCTGTTTTGAACTTTGTAATGGGCTAATGCATGTATCTGTGTTTGAAGGCTGAGGTTCACCTCAAAGACAACAATTAAGTGTGGCCGTACATATTCTATAATGAAAAATATGAACCTGCTGTTCAGTGGATAGTATTGTTTTCGCCATCTTGAACATTTGAACATCCTAGCTAATGAGTAGAATAAGTATCATTAAAAATCTTGAAGTCTAACTGGATTCCTACAGAGAATAATTTGGAACGGTGGGCTGAGGAGAAGACGGATGTGCCGCTATCTTTGCCTCACCATCTGTCTCTGTGACTGAGACGTTGCCAGTGCGATATCTCACTGTGTGTGCCTGCCTCTCTGCTTGTATCCACCCCTCGCTGTGTGCAGCCACTGTGTGTCCCACTTACAGGTGTCTGACATTGAAAAGTGTTGTGCGAACCTGGAGCGTTTAACTGTATGATGTCATTCGACATCTGGCGGGGCTGATTGCGTGAATCACAGATTGGTGGTTAGGTGAAGTGATTCAAACAGTTTCTTCTTCTTTCACGTCGAGTTACCTTTTTTACTAAGAATGACTGCTACAGACAACTCATGTTTTGTAACCGTTGAAATGTAAGTGTTCGTTATGCAAAGTTGAACATTTCCATTTTCCGCGAGTCAAATAGTGATGTAGCGATGAAGTTCTCAGCCCCCACACACAGAGCACATTTGGGTTATCTCTTCAATTTCCTATTCTCTTTTTTTGGACAGTGTTACTTCCTATATTCACAGTCAAGGTCATATCAACACCTCTGCCTTGGCTCGGCCCCTTCCATAACTGTGCCATAGCTCCTCATATGCAGCTTCGGATTGGTCAGACGACACCTATTGTTTGTCTACAGCAGCCTCATTCTATGTGAATAGGCTGGTGTGAATAGATGGACACATTCCAACAAGCCCTTCAAAACAGTCTGTCCTCGCACTGAGAACTGCCAAGGAGAGTGCATTCATCCGACTCCTTTTCCGGACGATTGAAGAGCTACTCGACTCAACTCTTGACCACCTCTCCGTGAAGCGGTTTGACCCGCAGAAGCTATGAGTCAGGTTAGCGTGCGGCAACGTTTGCCGAGGTACGGCGCATTCCCACACTGCACAAGCACAACGCCCACCCTTTCCCCAATCGCACACTCCGAGCGACTAGCAAGAATGACTAATGTTTTGTAAACCAATTCAATTGACTCTAAGGACTGTGCACCTCCCTTAACATGAACGTGGCAGATGACTACTGATGCATCTATGATGGGGCAAAGACCCCCCAAAAAATCACTGGCTGAGTTGTTCTGCAGATCACATTGTCTGGCAGGCAGACCTTTGAAATATTTACCATAAATAGACCGTCTCGAGCTAGGACATGGTTTAAAATACAGCCTTCGATTCTCTTTTGAGATGATAAACACTACATTGTCTTTCCATTCCAAAGTAGTTCATGCCATAAAGATAACAATTATGCAACGTAAAACGTAATACATCATTTAAAATTTAAGATGAGAAATTACCTAAATAAACAACTCATTTGATGCCATGGTATACCCCTCGGGCCGGGGTTATCTATTTTGACACTGATTGATGATGCTACCCTTAATAATATCTCTGAGATTGGAACTGGTGCGCATCCTAGGGGCTGCGTTCAGCTGCAGAATCTATCCTGGATTTCAGCCATGAACTGTGTTTGATTTGACTGTGGTGGCCCCAAGCCCAGTGCTGCTTCTTCAGTGTGACGCAAAACGCCAGGTCCTTGGGCTCCAAAGGGAGTGTGTGTGGGGTTGTGTGTGTCTTTGTAAAGAGCCTGGACGGAATCCACATATCTAATATAAACCTCCTGCAGACTTCAGAAGACCTTTTCCTCTTTTCTGTCGTTCGTTCGTTCCTTCCTTCCTTCCTTCATTCATTCCCTCCAACCTTCCTTCCTTCCCTTTTCTGTGTCTCGATCTAATACGTCCTTTTATTTTCTCCTGCTTTTTCATCCTCCTTCATTTCTGTAGGTCTTTATACACAGGGATCATGCAATATTGCAGTTAAGAAGAGCTCTTTTTATGGAGCCTTTCTTTGTTTACACTGAACCAACCTAAGCCAGCATAATGCAGCCCTGTGCGTGATTTTAGGTAACATGCCGGTGTGTTCCGGCATCAAAGGCTTGACGTCAGCGTTGAGTGTCTCCCGCCATACCTCTCCCTTTTACACAGACATAGATTCCACGTGGCTACCCCTGCTGCCGGCTTAATGCCGGTACAACAATGGCCCATCCATTCCCCGTATTCTTTATACAGAATTGCGAGGGGGCATAAAGGCGCAACATTCATGCCTCAAACAGGCTGCGTAAAAGAGGCTTCATCGTCTCTCTCTTCCATGTCATTTTTTCCTAATTCCATCTCTATCTCTCTCTCTCCATTTCTCCAACAATGTCTCCTCATCTATTTTCTTACCACTTTTATCTCCCCGTGTCCCTGTATTCCCTCTGGCCCCTTGTCTGTCTCTCTGCATTTGATATTTTTGTCTTTTTCCCTTTTCTGCTTCCCTTTTAAAGTCTTGTATCTATTTTCTCATTCTTTCTGTCCCTAGACCCTTGTATCTTCCTCCCTCATCTTCCTTAAAATGTGTCCACATCCAAACTGTCTCTGAACAAATGGTATGAATAAAATATATATTAAGAGATTCTGTCAAAAAAACAAGAAAAAGAGGACAGATTGTACCAAAAGAATCACTATTTCTGACTGATTTCAAAACTCTCCAGGGGTGAACGACCCCACCCCCCCACAATATAATTATGTGAACAAAAGAAAAACACAAAATGACAGCATAAAAAGGGATTGTTCTGGTTATCAAATTTGTTTACAATCTTGAACAGTGTGAAGGATGGAGCTTGCAGACTTCCTGTGGTGAGGACAGTTATTGCTGCTGTGTTAACTCTGTGGTGGTCCGACGACAATGGATATCATTCCAGTTCTCTTCTTCAGTAATAACATTAGACTGTAATTACTTCTACAATACGCCTTCGGCCAACATCATCAGTGTGTCTTAACTGCACTTTAGTGAGAGCATCTGACATAAGTAACGTTGTGTTATATCTAGTCAGACTTGGCCATGAATGTTTAATTCAGTCGGTAAGTTACTTTGCATATGAAAACAAAAGCTCGTGTGAATGCTTTTTTATATAGATGAATGCATTATTGGCTATACATACTGAGTACAATATGTACTCAAAAACCGTTTGAAAAGATAGAGATTATAAAGGAAAGATGCAATGCTAGCATCAACAAGCTAGCTTTCCTACCATGCAAATGTTTTCACCATATCGTGTGTGGATTCATATCCTCCCAAACCCACACCAGGGAAATGTGAGGAAGAGGCTAGTTGAGGGGATCGAGTTTGAGAGTAAAACCAGGGCCCTGTTTGAATACTCCAAAAATGCAACCTTCCCTTATTCCAATGAAGAAAGACAGTTTGGAAGAAGGCACCCTGTTTTTACTTATCCCGCTGTGTCAGTTCAGAAGTGACCTTAAGGATGGAGGGATGTGGGGATCAGACCACCCTTTAGAGAATTGGGCCTGTAGAACCACTGGGGGGCTCTATTGCTCTCTATGAGAGACTCAGGTGAGGGGGCACCGGCTGGAGTTTTTAGGGTCATTCACATCTCCTGGTCCTCTCGGTTCCACCCATCGTTCCATAAGGAGAACATTCGTGTCTGGTCTCTGTGGAGGGCGTGCGATGAATTATTGAGTGCCTCTCAAACCCCCGAACCCACTGAAGGAAGACTCTGTGATAACACCTGCTGACGTCTTGCGACTGATAAGTAGAGAGTAGACATGAGAGAACGAGATGAAGAGAGAGCGAGAGCGTATGTGTGTTCTCGGTGCACGTGGGTTTCCGTGTGCGCTTGTGTGTGTGTGAGTGTCACTCTTTCCCTATCTCTTCTGTAGATAGTGCGGCTTTGTGACGGAGCTCCCGATACGTATTCTCCCTTTTCTGAGTTGGGCTCATTAGAAGCCACAGAATCCAAATCCTGGCTTAGTGGGATGATGTAATTAAGGTTTCCTAACGAGGCCAAAGATTAATTAGCCCAGTGGGAGAGGCAGGGGAGATGGAAAACTCATCAGTACAACGGAGGGATCTCTCTCGTGCTTTTTCTTTCCCTTTTCCCTCTCTCCAAGCACATGAAGACGTGACGCACATTTCAACATCGGCCGCCCCTGAAATGTTTTATCTCTCTCTCTCTCTCTCTCTCTCTCTCTCTCTCTCTCTCTCTCTCTCTCTCTCTCTCTCTCTCTCTCTCTCTCTCTCTCTCTCTCTCTCTCTCTATCTCTCTCTCTCTCTCTCTCTACAATTTGTCTTTCTTTCTTGTCCCTGTGTCCTCTCATATCTCTTTGTGTACAGTATGCACGTATAATCTGTGTGTGCGTGCGCCTGTCTAGTCTGTTTGTGGGGATCCCTTTTCGACTGTGGACCACTGACAGCTATCAGAGAGGGACGCCGTTTGAGTCTCACGCATCAAGCACCCTCCTTCCTCAGAAGTCAGAGAAAGAACCCAAACAAACACACACACACAAACCTGTCTGCCAAAACAAGATACCCAGCCCTGAATCCATACGAGCAACTCTTCTGCAGTCATGTCACCATGAGACAGTGGCATGGCAGCAAGGTTTGGGTATTGTCTACTTTCGATTCGATCTATTTGCGTTTCAAATCCAAAGAACAATTCCACCATTGCTGTGAGGAGGGTTGTTCCAAACCATTTTGTTGCCTGCCGCACTGCTGTTAACCCTGTCCCCCAACTCCGGAGTTGTCCGCTAAATGAGCTGGAAGCCCTCCCACACGACTATTAGCTCCTATCAGATCATGAATATGTCCCTATGTGTGGGAGAGAGCCGAGGGAGAACTGTTTTTAGTTGTAGAGACCTAGAAAGTCGGTTTGAGGCTTAATGCTGCCTGCCGGGGTCGCTGACAATAGAGAGGATGGGAGATCTCCTTCACTGTCTGTCACCGTGGGGATGAGGCTGTGGGCTTCCTGCGATTGTTGTGTCCTGAGGGAGATGGCCGAGGGAGACATCTCGACGCCCGCTGAGAAACACCGAAGCGTTTGTCTGGAGATGATGCGTGTGCGTGTTTGTCCAGAGGGTTTTGCACACATGTTCATGTGTTTGCAGCTGTGCAGAAGGGATGTAAGACAGAGAGCATGAAAGTGTGTATGTGTTGCGTGGAACTGTGTGGGTACACTGGAAGGGGTTTTCATATGCAGGCCTCTGTAAGTGTGTGGTGTTTGTGTGTTTGTTCCCAGTCTCTCCTAAGAGATTAAGCCCGGGTAGCAGCCACCGAAAAAACTCACATTTTTCCTTTTGATAAGAAGGGAATTGAGCCTCTATTTCTGTCTCTACCTCCTACTGAGAAACCACAGAGAGAATTAATTTACTCTGTACTGTTTCAACAGTGTTTTAGATCACTAGTTCACCTCACAAACAGACTCATTCCCATAATCTCTTCCATTTTAAGTGTAATGTTGCCCATCATTTACTGAATGTTTGCGTACTTCCTCACTGCTGTCCCTGACTGTAGAGTGCAGCATTTAGCTTTAAGGTGTGAGTCACATGTACCATCGCGTCAATAGGAACCACTTCCAATGCTACACTGAAAGCCTGTTAACATTGATTTCAGAAATGTTCTTGCCAGCCTGAAGGTCTTTACACAATGCCACGGTGCCTTCTTCTGATGTTCAGGCTTCGCTCAAGAACAGAGAACTCACGCCTGCTGGATGTTTGGTTCTGAGAGCTGCGGTGGGCGTTTTCTAAGGGTTCTTGGCAGTTCTCAGGCAGTCGGACAGAATCCTGCCCTTTTACGCCCCCATGACCCCCCCTGGGGTCAGAGGTTAGTTTGACCCCTTCCCCCTCACCTCAGCCTTGCTTGCCCCCCCAGGGGCTGCCAGGCTACAGCTGAGAAAGTGGGCTGAGCGAGAGGCTCTCAACACTGGACCTGTCCGCCCTCATTAAGACCAGAGCGGATGATTGGTGCAACAGCTGGGCCAACACCAGCTGTTGCCCAATCCGGGGGCGGAGCAGCAGAGGCAGCGGCTGACATCTGCCTTGACTTGCCCGAGTTTGGAATCCCGGCCAATGAGAAAGGTGGGTGGATGCGCGTCTGGCCAAATGCTGCTGCATATGAGAGGTCATGGGTTCACAGAGTAGAGCACAAAAGTGGGTAAGGGGGAGCAGAGTGTGTGTGCGTGTCTTTGTAGTCCTTTTTTCCCCTGACACTTTGTAGTTTATTTGGACACAAGAAACCCCCAGAGTGGACTCACCATTTCCTGGTTCACACTCCTCCAAGTCCTCGTCATCACTAGGACACTCTGCTGATGCAACCAACAGGTCATCCGTGTTCTGGAACAAGAGAGAGAGAGAGAGGAAAATAGGGAGGGATGGATGGGAGGGAGGGAGAGGGGGAGGGAGGGATGGAAGAAGACGGATGGAGGGGGTAAAGGGGTGGATGATGAAAAGAAGAGGGTAGGTGGGAGGGAAGGATTGGGTTGTGAGATCGATTGTGGGTTACCATTACATTTGAGTTCAGGAGTTACAAAATATGAACCATACTTTTCTGCGATAACAAAGAACATCTGTTCACATATTTGTGTATGTGTATATATGTACATTCACACGGTAAATACATAGATCTTTATGTCTATATTTAGTATATACAGTATATACACACAGTACATGCTTGACTATGGAAGCAAATCGTGACCAAAATTTAAATTAAAATTCGTTTGCAATTCAATCAATTTCCCGGCACATTTGCAATGTAATGCAATGCAGATGTGCACACCGCCCCCTACCGAACAAGATGGGTAGCTCGGTCAGCAGGG
The DNA here is from genome assembly GCF_963692335.1 of Osmerus eperlanus. Lineage (NCBI taxonomy): Eukaryota > Metazoa > Chordata > Actinopteri > Osmeriformes > Osmeridae > Osmerus > Osmerus eperlanus. Next base: position 8,440,069 of record NC_085040.1, read on the forward strand.
AGCTGAAGAAGAGCGGCTACTGACGTCACTCTGCTACGCCGCTCAGAATGCTTTTTCGTGCATTTTGCATTTCTGCAAATGCATTTTAATTTTCAAATTTTACATTTCAAATTGAATTTTGGTATTTATTTGCTGGGGCATGTTTTGAAAATTAAATCTCAAATGTCTATTTCTTTTTCATTTTAATTAAGTGAAAGATTGAGCACTCTTGAATAAGAAAAATAAAATGCAAATAGGATGATTGATTACTAATTTCATTTATAAGTCAAATAATGCAGCCACATTCTTAAAATGAAAAAGCATTTCTGCAAATGCATTTTAATTTTGGTCACGATTTGCTTCCATACTTGACAACATCTATTAATATCTATTAGCAAATGCCACCATAATATTAGACAAGTCTTTTTCTATACTAGGCAGAAGGGCAGTCTTCTGGAATACAGGGAGGCTTTTATCACAGACAGTACAATTGATTTGAGCACAGTGATTTGTTCCAAGCATCTGAACATAGAGCTCTGCCTCCATTATTAATACACAGCCTGGATGCAATAACTTATTAATCAAATGGAGTGTATGTGTATTTAAATATATAAAGGAGTTTGTGTGCGTGTGAGTGTGTGTGTGTAAGAGAATCTGAAAATGCGTGTGCTTGTGTGAAAAGATATGCATTTGAGTGCTTTGTGTGTGGGTGTGTGTGTGTGTGTGTGTGTATGTGCTCCAGACCACCCGAAGCACACCTGGGTCTGTCAGATAGATTAATGATCTTACATCAGCCTCCTAACTACATCTGCTGCTAACACGTTTACAGCTCTCTCCTCTATTAGCAAACCACCGTCCCTTTGCGTCAAATACTCCAAAGTGCGTCACTGAGCCTGTGTAGCCTCTCTCTCAAACATTTTCAAATTTTTCCTCAGACGAAATTGACTCTTATTTCAGTCATAGTTTACTATGCCCCAGTTCATCCTGGGTAACCTGGCAATAGTGGCTACAACGCTCTCTCCAACCCGACCTATCAAGATTTCTATAAAGGATCAGGAACAAAGACACTCGGATGGAGTAAAGATCTTAGTTTGTCCCCAAACCAACGTCCATGAAATTGGGGTCAAGATAAAAAAAGGAAATATTGGACTTATCCCATTCTTAAAAATACCCAGATTTTATTTGGACAATGCTAGTACCAGGGGATGGTAAAAAAAAACGAACACTTCAAAAGGTACCATCTACATTCTAACTACCAAATCATTATTCTCTATGATCAAAGGGCCGCCTTGCATGCTAGTTATCTCAGAGGTTTTGGAGAATTGAAAATATAGGTGTCACTTTCGTTTACTCTATGAAACAATGTTCCAGGTCTTGAAAAGGTTCCGGAGGGTTCTTCTGATGGGACAAAAGTTTCTACATACAGTCGCACCCTTTTTTGAGAAGCGTGTGATTGTGTTTGTTAGGACAAGTTATCAATGAAGAGCAATGAAATACAATGGTACTTGTGTACCACTGTAATACTTTAGAATTGTACACTTGATTCCGCATTTACTATAGTAGTATGCACTATTTGTAGTTAAATGAATAATAATATTGATAATATGTAACGTAAAAGTAATATTCTAGTATATATACCAACTAATGTTCAGGACATGTACATGCATTCCCATGCCTAACCCTGAGACAAGGAATATGAAGAAGAGAATGTTACTGCCTCCAAGAAAATCACTGGTCCAGGTTACAGAACTAGAGAGGGTCAACAGGATTGTAGGGATAATGGCTGTTGAATACAAAGTAGGGCATTGCAGCCCTTTCAGCCAGAGAGGATGACATGCTCTTTCAGTGATTAAGTGTCGAGCTGGATTTCAAGGGTGACATCTTTTGCTGTCAGTATTTCACTCCCAATCCATCGTCTAACTATGTCCTCCTTTTTTCAAGTTTTACTCCTTTTGTATTCGGTACGGTCCACCTCTTTCTCTAGTCTATCTCCCATTGTCCTCTCTTGCTCCCTCTTTCCTTCTCTTCCCACTTTTATTCATTCATTTTCACCCACCCCCTGTACTTAACAGACATTCCTGTCCTCCCCTCCCCTTATCCCGCCCCCTCTATCCATCCATTCTCCTATTTACCCCCGCACATAACAAGACTGTACCTCTATCTCTTTTCCTCCCTAGCCACCCCCCTATTCCCTCCTGTACAACTCCACTGGAGTCCAATCTAGCTCCCATGTGCATGTGGGAAACGTAGGCGAGCCCGCTGGGCCGTGAGAACTACACATCGGCCATTAGTGTGGTGAAAGGAACCAAACCCAGGAAAGCTTGATAATAATGGAGTCGTGTGTTTATCGAGCTGCGTTAGCCAGACCTAAGCTCACATGCCATTAATGTGCATGGCTGGACAGGGGGGAGAGCCAGAGATTAGTTCATAGACATTTTCATCACAGTGCTTGGATGAGTGACTCATTGGTTATTTGCCTTCTCATTCTCAAATCCGATTTTCTTCCAAAAATGTGCTTTGGGCCGTCAAATCTACTTGAGACTGTGAAAGGGGCGTGAAGAAGAACTTCAAATGTGTGAACATAGAAAAATAGATTAGCGGTCCATGCAAAAACATACTATGGTTAGGATAATATGTCTTGTTGTGTCATTGAATTGGGCATACGTCAGGCGGTAAACATTTGATTTGTTTATAACTATGGCTATAACTACAGTTAGTAACATGATCTAACCCTCTGCGATACTTATATAGTGGTACTTGCAGACTCTTACAACAGTGTGAAGTCTAGCAGTCTTAAACAGAAATAGCTTCTCATAAATTTGAGATGCAGAGATAGGTAGGCAGCTATTACCTAAACACAGAACCCTGTCTGGAGAGAACATGGGTTCTAGTTCCTGTAATTATCGTTTCTGTTTGCACTCCTTGTTACACTCCCCATTTCCCTGCTGTCAAAATAGAGCGAGAAAACACAATGCATGCATCTGGGTCAGACCAACATGTCGGGTGTGGGTTACATTGATCTCACGTTTACTTAGAGTGGGAGAAAGGGAACAGCCTCAGACCGCAGGATCTCAATAAGTACAGAGTGGAGGTAATGGGATATGACCTCATCTGTAAGATATCTTAGTGCGAGGGTCCCTAAACTCGGGATCGAAGCGTTCGGCCAGCAGCGTCATGTTTGACATTGGGAGGACAAAGTCTCCCTGTGGATCTTGGTAGCGACCCCGTGTCTCTGCTCCGCCTCCCCCTCTCTCCCCCAATGCCAGTGACGTGCAGCGTGCAAAACCGCTTTGAAAGTTCCACATAAAAGATAATTAAGCGTATTTCCCCGACCTCATTTATTGAATTTAATAAGCTGAAATCAAAGCCGTGGCACTCTGGATTTTTGGTAGTGTGCTCGATGGAGCTAGAGGGAAATAGAACTCCTCCCAAAAGAACAACAAGCGACTACCGTCCAAAAGCTTACATTCAATTAGGAAAAGCCTTGATTGGTATTTGCTTGAGCCGCATATATCTCTCTCCCTACGCTCCCCCACCCCCACCAAAAGCTTTTAGTCCAGTAATTAGCAATGTTGGTTTTGTCTAAGAAGGGGTAGAGAGAGAGAGAGAGAGAGAGAGAGAGAGAGAGAGAGAGAGAGAGCAAGAGAGAGAGAGAGAGAGAGAGAGAGAGCAAGAGAGAGAGAGAGAAGTGACTTGGTATAAAGAAAATGGAAGAGAGAGAGAAATAGGGAGAAGAGTAGTCAGACAAACAGATGACTGCAGGGATTGAAAGAGGGAAGGAGTTATAGGAAATGTAGTGTTCTACGCGCAGAAAATGTCACATGGTTGTCAAAGCAGGAAGAGGAAGAGATGCGAATAAGATAACAAAATAGTTTTCAGAATTCTTTCCAATTACCTTTTAGAATTATTTAGAACTCCTGGGGTTAGGATAATGGTTAGAGTTGGGTAGGGTTAGCTAACTCTAACCATAATCCTAACCCTTATCCAGCACAAAAGAAGTCTGAGAAGTGTTCCCTTTTAAAATGCATAGGTCTGCAGACAATCATGCTCCAGGACACGATTCAATAGATTACTTTTTTTCCGTCTCTACGAGCACACAAAGGTAGCAATACCGGGTAAAGCTACAGATCTCAGGTAAGCTTCTGTGGACAAGAACGGCACTAACGAACACGTTACGCAATCATTTTGCTCACAAAACCTCCATTAATTGGCACTTCACTCTTGCAACACACAGCAAGTTCTCTGCAATGGTGAGAAAGCAAAACCATTTGCTCACCTTTAAAGACCAGAAGACACAGGGGGTATCAATGTTAACAAGATGAGCGTAGATGAACTAGTTCTAAACCCCAATTTTCATATCTTCTTGCGTAATCTATCCTTTATGCTGCTGCATATTGGAGAGGAGTTCAAACTGTAATAGTGTGAGAGAATAGTTTTGCATTGCACGGGCTAATAAACAGATGCTATGGGCCCTCAAATGTGAAAATCTTGTCCCTGCTACAGCACTGTCGCAGTCTCTGTCTGTTGTTACTGCTTGATATGGGTTACGTGGGACAGGAAGCCACGACTGTGTCATGTTGATATATGCATTAATGACCTTTCCCGTATTGTTTGGATAATTGCTACCTCCAGGAATGAGGCCGTAGGATGCTGACTTTACAGCGGACGGAGATTAGCTGCTGTAAATCACTATTAATCATAGGTTCTCGTCAAGGGGGACATGTACACACATGTGCAGTGGGCAGACACAGGAGGCAACAACATGATTAGAGTGAGGCTAACTAATAGTTCGAATAATAGTTAGCTATTAGCGGTTTGCACCTCGCCCCCTTTGCACCTCGGTTTGCACCTCGCCTCCATTTGGATTTTTAAAGTTTTTTTTCCTGTTCTTTGTCCCCTTCAGTGGGCTATGTTGGTATGTCTGGGCTGAGAGTTATTCATGTTTCCGAACAACATGGTTGGGCTCTCGTTTGTCATTGATTTGGAAGGAATCAACTTTGAGCCCTGGATTGGACTAATAGGTTAGCCTGTGGTACAGTTCTGTCTGATCCTCTCTTTGAAGTTGACTTACAGTCTGAGGGTCAGTATGAAGTCAGAAAGCAAACATTGTGTCATTTTGTAGAGAAGTATGACCACTATACAGCGTTTCTTTTTTTGAATAATCCCACTTTAACGCAACCTAATAACCTTCACAACCTGATTATGACTGCCCCGCCGTCATTTCTCCCTTCTCCGCCCACCCCCACCGCTCACCTGGGTGACACTGTCCCGCATGGTAGGGGAGCGCTGCTTGCGTGTTGTGGTGGTGGCCATAGTGGTGGTGGTCTCCATGATGGTGGTGGACATGTCCGCCAGCGGGGTGGTGGAGGTGGTGTCGGTGGTTAGCACGGAGGGCACGTCGCCGACCAGCCGCAGGTTGCCCTGGGCCTGCACGTTGGCGTCGCCCTCGGCCGCCAGCTTGAGAACCTGCAGGCCGTTGTAGTAGAGGCCTGAGATCTGGCCTTGGAAGTGGCGGCCCTTATCGCCTCCGATTTTGATGAACGCCTGGCTGTTGAAGATGGTCAACTGTCGACCTGGTGAGCGGTAGGAAGATGAGGGGACAGAAAGAGGGGAGGAGGGGGATACAAGTTGACGGAAAGAAAAACGGAGAAGAAAGTGGAGAGAAAGAAGAGCGTCAGGGAAGAGACATCAGTCAGCTTGTCTTTGCTGACCAGCCAACAAACATTTAGTTTCTTTGTACAAACAGAAACGGAACACGCACCCACAGCTAAACACACACACGCACACACATATACACTTGCGCTCCATCACACAGGGATTTCCACCCCTGGCAACACCCTAGAGAGATTGGACCTTGCTTGGCGCAGGTGTCTGCCATTATGGGGCTAGGCTGCAGGCGTTGGAGCCACTCAGACACCAGTCGCCTGGATCTGGCATTCAAATAGATTGCAGGGTAGTGCAACTGGCTGACCCTGGCACTGAGGCTAGCAGGAAGAAACGCATCTAATTCAACGAGATGGAATGCATTACAGGCACGCCAGCCCCTGTGTCATTGACCCCACAGCATCTGAGCTGCACCAATGATGAAGTACCTTGAATAAAAAAAAAAATAAAAAAAAGGAAACCTTTCCCGTTCTCTAGTAGCAGACCAGGCAATAATATAAGCCACTTGCGAGGACATGTTTAATTCAAGAGCTGTCCTCCCGTCTGTCATTACTATGTATCAGGATGGGAAAAAAGGGGAATTGGGTGGTGCAGCTATTAGCGTGGTCCAATACTAATGTGCTACCAGGGGTTGAGGGTGGGTGGAAAGGAGGATGAGAGGGTTGTATTCCAGGGGATGTCATCCGTGTCCTCTGTCTCTCCCTCCATTGCTGATGTCAGTCCTTTTCCATTTCCTCCAACCCTCCCTCGCCGTTCCCTCGCGCCCGGGTCTCGGAGGGGGTGTCATACTGGGCCAATCGGGGGGGAAGATGAGATGCGTCGACCTCTAACCTCACTAATGGACCCCCTGGGGGAAGGGATTACTGTAGGATTGCGTTTGGCGGTGGTCTAAAAAGAGGCAAGATGAGGTAATTACTCAAGAAGGGGATGGCAAGAGAAACCAAAGCGTTTTTTTTTATGGATTAATCAATCTCCGTTGGCAGTATGTGAGTGTGTGTGTGTCTGTGCGAAAGGGATGCTATGTGTGTGTGTGTGTGTGTGTGTGTGTGTGTAAGGTGATCCTAAGAGGGCACCCTAAGTCGTGTATTGACATCGCTCTATTGTCTGCGGAAAGTAGCCCGGTCAGCGGCCGACTCCACACCATCAGGGGGAAAATGGCTCCCATTCATTTCAATTTAGCGAGCGGAGATGTGGATCTTCTTAATCCGCTGGTGTGTGTCTGCTCATCAGTTTGTCTGAGGATGTGCGGGCCCTTGGCGTGCGTGCACTGTCCAGTATGAGCAAGGACACGCGTACGTGCGTGCGTGCGTGTGCGGTGGTTCAGCGATAAACACCCCATTGAGACAGTCCATTACACACGTCGTGGTGTCCTTAAATCATTAGGTCTATCTGAAGCCCGGGAGAAATAGTTACAAGTCCCTGCTTTCTTAATGATCAGACTTCATGCGTGGCATATGCACTGTTGACATAATAGCTCTCTTCCATTACCTTGTCGGCCATGTTTTGTTTTCGAAGCGATCGCGACATAAGGAGGGAAGGAGCAGGAGGTGGCTCTTTCGTTCAGGGACAGACATCAGCAATGAAAACAGAGTACAACACGAGCATGCGGGCACCCTCACGCACACATCGACTGCATGTGACTCTCTCATACACACTCTCTCCCATCGACTCTCCGCGAGATGGTATTGTCTCGTCGATGCCCTTGACCAGAGGATGGACTCGCGTCAGCCCAGGGGGTTCTCCTGTTTCCATGGTGCTGGGGTCCCGGATAGACACTGTCTGTTTGCCTGGGTACCATCTCCCTATCTGATTACGTACTGGGGGGCCATCTAAGCCAATAGGATCACTGGTTTCATGAGGAGAACTGTTTCTGTGTGTGGAAGACCTCCATGGAATTGTCTTTTTTACAGTAAAAGGTGATACTTGACTTCTGTACAATAACGATACAGCACCGGTGTGATCGTTGGGTGCAAAGTAGAATGACATGCTGTCAGACCGACAACCGATGCCGACAGCCTCAGAAATGGAAGCGAACCATCACTTCCTCTGCGCTCGGTTCAAAGTGTCGCACGGGCAGGGAAGCTGTGAACGAGAAGCTGACAAGCTGAGCGAGAGAAGGCTGGAAGGAAGCAGCTAAGGTATCGTGAGCCCTGCTAGGAGAAGGCAATTGCACACGTCAATTGAGGACAAATATGCGTGTATTTTTTAGGGTTCCTCAGCTTCCACACAGCATTAGTAAACACGTAAAAAAGTTCCTGTGTCTTCACTTGACAGCATCCAGAAGGAAAAGGTGCCCTCTGGGGTAGATGAGGGAATCAGTGTGTGTCTGTGTATGTGTGTCTGTGTATGTGTGTGTGTGTGTGTGTGGGATCGGGGTGAGAGTAACGGGAGGCTGATGAAGTGATTGTTTTGGGGGCCTGCCGGGTCAAATCAAAACTGACATGTGGCTTTAGAGGCAATTTGGTAGATGGGAAGGGGGAGGGGGGAGGGGGGGGGGGTGGAAAGGAGAGGGGGAGGCTGGGGGCAAGGGGAGGAGGAGAAGGATAGAAAAAAAAACCTAGGGATGAGATCTCCGCTTGACAAGCAATCAGACAGCTTAATATGACAGAGCCGCATACAGGCGAGCCCATTTGAGCAAGGGTGTGTGTGCGTACGTGTGTGTGCGTGTGTGTGTGCGCGTACGTAATAACTTATGTAAGGTGTCTGAAATGTGTCAGTGAGATGACCCCCACCAACCTGTTAGAGGTGGCCTTTCGGATTGTTTGTTTGTTTGCTTGCGTGTTTGTGTTTGCTGTGTGGATTCTCGAGTGTGTGGGCATGTATATTTGCATCTGTGTGTATCTACTGCCGAAGTGGGCTGCATGCATGTGTGTGTGTGTGTGTGTGTGCGGCAGACACCGGCGGGACTGCCTGATGAGGCTTTATTGGATCAATTTGGGTCGGGGCGCCGGTGGTGGCGTCTCTGTCTCTCCAGGTCCTCATGATGATGGGCACTTAATGGCCAGAGGCTTGGGCCCAAGGCTGCAGGACCAGGTTTCACAGTCGAAGGGTGTCATCCAGAGTTGCTCATTAAAAGAGCCATTGAGGACGACACACTCTCCTAATTAACTTCGGCCCTCGCCCAGGAGTGATGGACGTCTCTGCTCGCTGGAACACTGTGGTGCTTATAGGCGATTGGGAGTCTCTTTCTCTCTCCTGCTCTGCTTCTTTCCCGTCTCTCCACTTAGCGTGTCCTTTCCCCGCTTTCACTTTTTTTTGGGCGTCAGAATCTCACTTTCTCACTTCTCTGCTCAACTTCTTTTCTTTTTTGATTGCGTCTCTTTTTCTGTCTGTCCCTCATCGAGTGGAACCCTCCCTTTCTAACTTGCTGTAGTTCTTTTTCTGTCAGCCGCGCTCTCTCAGCCTACATCCCCCATTCTCTCTTCCTGTCCTCTCCTCTATCTTTCATTCGAATCTAGGATACAGCGCCGTTTTCATTCGGTGGTTTCAGCTCCTTTTGTGTCGGCCCCTGTTGGCATCGCACGGATGCTCCTTGTTCGAACCCTTGTGGGAGCCGTTCACACACTGTCCATGAGCGGCAGGCAGATCCAGCGGGCCAGCGCCAGTTCGCCAGCAAGCTAGCAACCGGGATAATAATAGCGGTGGTGTGAACACGCTCGGAAGACCGAGAGCGAAAGCGAGATAAAGAGGGAGAAGCGACGGCGAGCCATGGAGGAGGGAGGGAGAGCGAAGAGATGCGGCGCAGACGGGCTAACAGATAGCTTAGCGTGTTGTCATGTACTCTAACATGTAAATCCCTGTGGTGCCGAAAGCTCGCCTTCTGAGCTTTTTGACGGCGACGGTCCACCCCCCGCAACACACGACTGCACACACAGCCATATATGTGTCACCCGTACCACAGCGAAGAATATCTTAGTCTCAGTCGCTCGGCTGGGTAGGAGGGGGGAGGGGGCTGGGGGAGTGAGAAAAGGATCAGAGCGGCGATGAGCGATTCCTTGCTCCTTAAATGGGGCATCTAGGTAAAAAATAGGGGAGCGGAAAAGGGGGGCAGAGGTTTCTCAGAGCATTATGGGGTGGCAATCACTTGTAGCTTCACCAAGTCACTCAGGAGAGGGGGGGGGGCTCAGGAGGCTGATGACCTGGTTCTCTCCCCCCGCGGCGGCCGCCGTTTCATCAGTCAACTTTCCGACCGAAGGCAGTGGCGAGGGGGGAGAGTGGCTGTGCCAAGCAGCCCCTTGCTTGAGCACCAGATGGGAGCGCGGGGGGGGGGGGTGGGGGGGTGGTGTGTGTGTGTGTGTGTGTGGGGGGGGGGGGGGGGTTGGGTTGGAGGAGAGGGAAGAGGGGGGGGGGAGATTTTTCAATATCAAATGTGCAGTGGAATGGCCACAGTCTCACAGGCAGACACATAATCAATACAGCTGGGGCTGGGAAACGAGATAGACAAACGCCCCCTCATTAAAAGAAAGGGAAAAAAAACAACAACAAAAACCACTTTGTTTTGTCTGCCGTTTGTTTCCAGAACACATCTCCACTGTGGGTTGAGCGGCATCGACGGAGACAGCGGCACAGGAGCCACGTGGCCTCTTTGGATTCTCAGGAAAAGGAGAGGATGACGGGGACTCGGGGGGTGGAGGGGTGGGGCTGGGGCAGGGATGGAGGGAGACTTGGGACATTTTGGATGACGGGGGGGGGAGGGAGGGGGTGGTGATGAAGTACGGCTCGGGGAAGACACCGGCGCGAGGAGAGCGCGTCCCACGGTCGGTAAGGAAAGGTTGAGACAACGAGAGAGGGACCGGTGGAGAAGAGTGGAGAAGGAGAAGACAAGCGTAGGGAGAGGACAATGGAGGAGGGAACCATAGACACAGAGAGGAAGAACGCAGTCGAGTGCAAAGCGCATGTAGGAGTTATGAAACGCCGGTGAGTCAGGCGTACCTTAAGAGGCCCTCCTCCCCCTCTTCTCCAAGGTCTTTATACAGACTAATCGTACTAACAGCCTGGCTTGCAATCACACAGGCGGAACCAGGGACACCACCAGAGTCCATTTTGTGCCTTTGGAAACCTGCTCTAGCACACTGTATCACTGCTCCACTCTCCTGGGACTTGTAGAGAATTGTTCACAGGGGCGTAGTGGATATACATTCTTGCATCTAACTCCTTGGTTCTTCGCTGAGAGAGAGAGAGAGAGAGAGAGAGCATGAGAGAGAGTGAGGGAGAGAGAGAGAGGGGGAGAGAGAGAGGGGGAGAGAAAGGGAGAGAGACAAAAGAAGAGAGGGAGAGTGGGCCGGCTGAGATGCAGGGACGGTAATTACTGGTGAAGCCTGCAGAGATGGCGAGTGGGCCGGGCTAGGGGCTACGCTCGGCTTGCTAATGCACAGATTGCCCGTCTGAGGCCGAGGTAATGAGAGCAGCTTGAGCGACCTCCGTGGCGGAGGGGAGGCGCTCGCAGAGCTGACCCCCCCCCTCTGAGTGTCCGATTTGGGGAGGAAGCAGCCATGGTGCTGGTGGGAGTAGTCTGGATGTTCTGGACCTAATGGCCCTCCAGTGGAAAGTGAATCCGAGTCGGATTTCAAGCCAGTGTGAAGTGGACCCCCGCTCTCTTTCACTCCCACTGGCCCACATGTTGTCACTCCTTGATGGATTGGACATGAGGACATTTACACCCAGGGCCTGTATTTGTTTGGTTATGCTCTTATCATATCTCTGTTGGTTAACATCAGAGCCACTGTTCCAGAAAAGTCTGCACAGGAGACAGGAGAGAGAGGGAGCGAGAGGGATGGAAAAAGCTGGAGAGAGCGAAAGTTGATCACACAGTGGGTAGAAGATATCTTCTCCCCACGCGTGGCTTTTTTCGCTCATTAAGCGCATTTAGCCTCGCTTTTTTTTCACCCCTCCGAAAAAAAGCAATTTTTGGAAATGCTACAAACGAACCGCGTTTGGCAAAGAAGGCGAGGATATAAAATGTACCGTGACGTTGAAGGGAGGGGTAGCTCAGTGTCAGGGAGGGGTTGGGGGAGGTGGGATGGAGAGGGGTGGCGTCTGGTAGGAGGACTTAGACAGAAAGATACACCGGGATGACCACTGAAGAGATCCGAATAGTGGTTCTGTAGCTAGTTGTAGCTATCTCTCTGCCGGCGTACATCTGTAGATCTAGAGATGAAAAAAAGAAAAAAACACAGCGGTCGAGGGTGGCTTTTCTTTCGTTTCCTTCTCTCACTCCAGCTGTGACGAAGCTGTTCCAGGCCGTTTAACGGAACAGGAACCATGAAATAACATGGTCAAGTTCAGTGTCGGTCTAGGGGATCTGGCCCTGTGTTTTGCAGCCACTTTTTTTGCAGGTGATCATGAGCTGCCACAGTCCACAAATTGACTCACTAGTCTCCCAAAAAAGTGGAATGAAGGCAGATAAAAGTCAGATATTCTCTTTATGGGCTGCTTCGTAGAGGGCAATGATGAACCAGGCTCCAGTGTGGACTGATGTGAGATATCTGTGCAATAAAGTCCGGCTCACGCCTGGCCCGTTCTGGGCGGCGTCCCAGCCACCGTAAGTCGATTGGGACCCAGGCTCTGTATCGAGTGGGAGGACTCGATCGCTCTCTATTAGGGAAAAGGGAGGCTCGAATCAGCCCATTAAGCACTGAACATTAAACCCTGCTCACTGGCTGGGTGGCTTGCTGCCTGTTCCCAGAGGCCTCGTGTTCTTTCCTTCCTCTCCTTCCTCGATTCCTCTTTTGCTCCCTAGTCTAGCGTACCTAAAACTAACTCCTGGGTGGTTTCCTTGAACTGTTGACGTCTCTACAGAATTGAACTTCTCCCTAAGGTAAAGGAATCGATCCTATTCTCAAAAAGTCAACCTTCCTTCCTTCCATTTCACAGCTTGGTTTTATATCAATTCTGGTTGGTGATAAATTGGGAGATGACCAGGAAGTAAAGACACTTTATCATTGAAAAGCCAGAATGTTTACTGGTTCCGGAAGAGAACAAGGGAAAATGGATTCTCACTGGTTATTTGTAATCTCCACTATTCTATCCCCGTTTTCCCCGCCCAGATTAGGAAGCTGTTTCCCCATTCTTTTCTCTCTCTGAAGAAAGAGGCTGCACCGTCATCGCTCGTATGCGTCGCCAAGTTCTGGAGGGAAAAAACTGGCAAGTGTGAGAAAGACGAGAGAGCGAGAGACAAAGAAGAGGCATGGGTTGGGCGGGGTGGAAAACAGATGAGGGGATTTGGGTCCAATGGATGAGCAGCGAGGCGAGAGAAAGAGGCGAGGAAAGGAAAGGAGGCCACATCTGAGCGACTTCGGTTCGGATTGAGCTGTCGCAAACTTTTGGGACTCGTGTTTTTCCCCTCCGTTAGGCCCCTGTAACAGCTGCCATTTTGGATTTGCGGTGCCAGGCGCTGAGAGGGCTTGAGATGTTCACTCCGATTTGACTCAAAGTCTGGAGGGGAGAAATGGTATGCACACCTGCAGGCTATCCCTCGGCATAGCCCTGCGATAGGATGTTGTTTGAGGTACTGTAAAGTTTGTTGGGATAGACGTGTTAGGTAAATGTGGGCCATCTACAGTACCTTTGTGTCGACATGTACGTCACGTAAAAAAAAATCTTGTTCTACTTACCGGAACGCAACTGAGGGATTCTAGCTACCCAAGGGCAAATGCCATGTAACGACTGTCTGTGGCTCAACTCTCAGTGGCTCTCACTGACTCCGCGGATTCAAAAGAAGTGACCACTGACCCTAATCCGGCATTGGGAGGAGACCCCTGGGCAGATGTTACACGTATCACTCTGGTCAAGAGCACGGAAGCAACAGAAAGTGGCACTGTAACACTATCAGCGTTCATTTCCACACTTCACTCATTCATAACACAGACTTGGATGCGCACTTTTAACATAGTTAATGGCATAGAGCATACTGTAGGATTTACAACACGTGTGGTCATTCCCAAAACATTCAGTGCTAATGCTTAAAATGACGCAACAGTAAAGGCTAAAGGGACCTTCTTGTTCTTGTAACTCGCGCTCAAATAAGCGTTCAAAAGATTCAAAGGTTCAATTTGGAGTTCAGCTTTTTTGTTCTTTGTTTTAACCCTCTGAGTTTTTGTGTTTTGGGGAAGGAGACAGGGGAGGGGGTTGTCTGGCATCACTGTTTAAAAAGCACTTAGTTAGCTGTTTATTCATCTTCATTTCTTTTTCCGGAGACATTTATGCTAAGCTCCAATTGTGCTGAAATGTTAGACATGTTTATAACAAGGTTAGAACTGAGGGCTTTCTAGTCTTCCTCCTCCCAGAGGGATAAACAGATCACTGTAAAATCACCTTGGTCTCAAGGCAAGAACTCACTGTCCCTCCATGGAAACGAATGAAGGGGAAACGTGTACGGGGGGGGGGGGGCGGGGGGGGGGGAGACAGCCCTCAGGAGTTAGTGTGAGTGGGGTTTGGTTTGCTGTTAGGTGGTTAGATTCTGCTTAGGTGGGGGGGGGGGGGGGGTGGGAGGTCTTAATTGCTCTCTCTGCTTCTGTATCGAAGCAACAAACAAGCTTTAACCCTTTGAGCCCGAGAAATGTCAATGTCATGCCTTATCTCTCGTCCCCCTCTTCCTTTGGCTCTGTTTATGATTAGCACCACTAGGTACACAGTGAACCGATATCCTAAACTCTCTCTCCATCACACTTTGGATGGCTTGTTACTGGTATTTGGCAACTATCTCCATACTCTCGTCTGGAAGCTAGGTAGGTACTGTATCTTCAATCATAGTAAATGTTCAATTAATCCTGTTAAATGATTCTGTCCCACTTTGTTGTCGATCCATTCAAATCTAGATCCACATACACATTCTCAGTCATATTAATGAATAAGTCATATTCGGTTGATCTATTGCATAATTTGCCATGTGCCACAGTGCTTATGATTAAGTGCTACTACTCTACGTATGACAGAGTTCTTTATGTATAATAAAAAAGGATTTGACTTCTTATATGATGAAAGGAATACTTAATAACTGTAATTTTGTTCTGATGAAATAAACATGCAAACTCTTAATGCTCAATCTATTTAATTTGAGTGTCATATAAATACTTAATTTAGCACTTAGTTGAAATATAAAATGTATTCTAAGTTTTCTTGCATGCATGATCAATATCAATAGCCTTTCAAAGACAATACATCCCTAGCCTAATCAGAGCTAATGCTATAAACGGTTATTAATTCAGTACACTGAGGCTCTTATTGAACGTATCAACAACATTTAAACTTCAGTGTAGCCTCATTGCTTTAAAGACACAATTAAACTAGCCATGAGATGTCGGCTGTCCATGGTATTTGGGTCGTGTTCCAGACTCATAATTCACTGATAAATTTGAAAACCTTCTTGCTTAATTCATCCTAATCTGTGCAGATTCGCTGAGGCCACGTTTCTGGAACGGGCCCAGCGATTCGTGACAGTTCAATTATTTACAGTAAGGCAGCTTTGACAGGCACAGCTTCATGCGGTGTCATGGTAGAGGTATATAAGCATGTAGCCGGAGGGGTGGGATGAAAGGAGGGAAGGAAAGACAGAAGGCCAGACCAGAATCAACCACCTTCAGCAGCGCAAACACAAAACAAAAAGTCCAAAGACAAGGAGGTCGGGACGTTTGGCACTCAAAGGGTTAAAGAATCGTCTCTTTGCGTTGGGATTTTGTCCGAACCGTTATCTGAAACTATTTTTTTCAGGTGGAATGTAGCCAAAACAACCATACTACACTTTTATGAAAAGGAAATTCAAAATATTCTATAGTCCCTTTAACTTTTAATGACTTTCAAGTTAAACTTTTCTCCACAACCGTCAAACTGCCAACTGTTTTCTTCTAAAGCTGTCACTTTAGGTAATTAATTGTATATAATCATCATAATTAATGGAAATTCACAACAACAAACAACAGACACAGCAATAGAAGCAGAAAGTGAAGCAATAGGTTGTCTAATTACAGTTTGCCAGGTTACAGGGGAGGGGAAGGGGGGGGGTTATGTTGAGGTTATTGGGGAGTTAGAACTCTGATGAGATGCAGGCCCATGGTATCAAGGTGCTCTTGGACTAGTTCCCCTTGTGGATTGGCTGTTCTAAGCCATTGTCTTGGAACGTGGAGGAACTTCTAAAACCACTGGCATCCTTGTGCTCTTATTTTGCATAGGAGATAGATCTTTCAATTCAATTAGCGCTAATGGATTTCCGTAACCAGATAAGAATTTCATTACTTTCAATCGACAAGAATAGCCAATTGTTGGGGAACACAATCATTCAAAAGAATGGATTGAGGTTAACGTTGAGCTCCTACGACCAAATTGTTGTGCTCTACCAGTTGGCCATGGAAATAGAGAGAATTCCCCCGATTGGGTGTTTTGTATATTAAGCGAAGCACGCTTTAGCCAATCACATTCACCTTTGTTGTGTGGCCCTGCACCTCCTCCAGAGATAAGGTTAACTGGGTTAACTGGTTAAGATCATTAGTGGTGTTAAAGGGGTTTTATTACCTTTGTCGAGTAGCCACTCGTCAACTACCCGACCAAGTCGGTATGGGATTCTTTGTCTAGCAATAGCCAGGCGCTCATTATCAAAGTTCCCTTTAAAGAATTTGGAAAAGACAGATTCAAGAGGTTACAAATCTGGAAGTTGAAAGGTTAAAAGGTTAGAAAAAGGGAAACATGGCAAACGTTTAGCAAGTTATGAACTTTAGGTTTGCATGAAGACCTGTAGTAGTAGTATAATTTTGTGGATTGGTTTAGAAAGGTTAGACTCTGCATTCTAGTTACCTTTGGTTTAAATGGTTGTTTTTTATGAGTTAAACATATTTATGAATAATTTAGAAATAATATAATTACGTTTGTGCACTTGATAACTTAAAATAGATATCGGAACATAATAGCAGTAATAGCAATGGAGTCAAAACATTCAACATTTCTGAATAATTTATGCCAAACAAAGAAGTTGACAGTACAATCATTAACATCACAATCCTTACCAACACATTGTAAACAATTTCACAAATTCATAGTCAACAATTGCAATTTCATACTCAGAAACAAAGGAACAGCAATTAACACAATTCACTGTTAGCACATGGAAGACATTTTCTGTTTTCTATCCAACGCAAATCCCTTTCGACGAGAGAGGAAGTTCTCAAGCATTATGATATTATTAGTTACCCAAGGCCCCAATTCAAATCGAATTTGAACCCAGACTCTTAATTTTTTCTTTAATTGAAGATGTTCAACGGAATTTGTTCTGCTGTTTCATGCCTAACCTGCATTTCCCCCCCCCTGTCTATGTAATCACACACTCCTCAGAAGCCCTTGGTAATTAACATCACTTCATCAGCATGTCGAAAGCACCTCATTGCTCCTCCATTAAAACACAGTGCCGGAGCAAATGTATTATCCCTTTTCACTCCAATCAACCTCTGTGTCGTAGTGCTCACACCTTGAGAGCTATGAAGCTGTACGTAGAGGATAACATGTGGGTGTATGTCTGGGGGGGGGGGGGGGGGGTGTTCACGGACAGGGCTTTGAGATCTGCGTCTACAACGAGACGGCTGATCGAGGTGGAACGGCCACAGAGACTAACTGATCTGGACATCGGACCTTGTGCTACACCCCCACCCCCCCCCACCCCCCCCCCCCACCCTCACGCCTCACTCACACTGCCAGGGGCTTCGCAGTACCCAGGTCTTCTCCCTAGGGGTCTCCCTGCGCAGTGGGAACGCCACTACGCGGTCTCACTGGGGAGTGTGTGCGCATGCCTTCGAGTGTGCTTCCATGGGTTCCCGTGTGGGTGTCTGTTTGTCTCCGTCTTTGTGTGTGTGTGTGAGTGTGGGAATGTGTGTGCGTGTTAGTCTGGGACCCTCGGGATTTGCAAGGTAACACTCTCTGAGGAGGACACTCAGTAGCCAGTGGAGCAATTATAGAGCTCCACTCACAACCCATTTACCATCAATGCCAGCACTTTACAGAAAACAAGATTAGAAAGAAACAGAAAGAGGGAGCGAAACAGTGGGAGAAAGAGGGAGAGATAGAGAGATACTACCGAGTTCAAAGGAAGAGATTGCGAGTTTGAGGCCAACGTGCTAAGACAGCGCGAGGGAAAGATAAAGAAAGTGGGGGAAAAAGCAACAAATAATAAGAAAATAAGAAATAATAACAGAAGGAACAAATGAAAGAAGAGAAAGCAAAGGAAAGGAAAGGAAGAAAGAAAAAACACATTGAAATGGTGGGAGGTACTGAGATGAATCAATACCACAGGGTTTACTGTAAGTTCTCCCTCTTCCCACCTTCCCAAGACAATTACTTTCTTTCCAGCTCTCGCTCTCTCTCCCTCGCTCTCTCCCTCTCTCCCTCCCTCCCTCTCTCCCTCTCTCTCTCTCGCTCTCTCTCTCTCTCTCTCTCTCTGATGGAGCTTATACACAGCTTTGGAACAACTAACAAAGGGATAGCTCCTCACTTTAGCAAACAACTTACTCCAAAATCAGACTTAAAAAAAAAAAAAACAGTTGTCCCCTCTCCCTCTAGTGGTTAACTGTGACCATTGCAGTCACAGTAAGAGCTTTGCGTGCTCATTCCCTTGAGATGGCATGGGTGGTGAAAGCTACAGTCAAACCTTGTTTAAATTAATTGATAAATGGAGGGAACGTATCAAACATCAGTATTGGACTATTGCCCAGGCCTTGTTTCCTGAGTGGTCTACCCTGGCAGTGTGCAGTTGTAGGGAACGAAACAAGGAGAGAGGGACGGGGAGCCTGACAAGAGGTGTGTATGCACGGAGGGGTTTATCTAATAGGAAGGCATAACACTATGGCTCCGCAGACCCTAATTAGATTACAATTAGGACATTAAAAGTCTTCCTCGACTGAGTCGGGCGGTTGTCATCCGCCAACCCTGCAGTTAATTATGACTACATCTCCATGACTGCTGGAGGAGAGGGGGCGGGCTTTGAGGGCTTCAGTCATGTGACTCCCCCCCCCCCCCCTCAGTAGCCTCCCCCAACACAGCCTCCAGGTGTTTCTCTCATCAGCAGTGAGGGCGGATTGGGCGGGGGGGGGGGGGGAGGAGGGGGTGGTGGTGTAAGAAGGACTGTGAAGTGACAAACCCCCGGAACGGGGCAAACTGCCTCGTCCACGGCGAGCGAATCGAAGAACAACCGCAGGATCGACATGCACGATGTGTGCGCGTGTGTGTATGAGGGAGAGATCGAGAGAAAGAGCGAGAGTGTTACTGTTGGTCCCAAGACAACCAAGTTCTCTTTCTCAAACAAGCCCAAACAACTTTTTGTCTGTTCGGCCACAAGCACAGTCCTGATCTGCATGAGAAGGGAGACAGAGATGAAACAGATGGTCCTGTCTCTTCACCTACATTGTGTCGACAGCTACATTCCCAAGACTATTCTCTTCATTCGGTTGACTGTACTTGACAACTATAGTTCTTAGTTCCAACTGCCAATAACTGGGAAAAGACAATAATGTTGTTCTGGTTTAGCAGATATGCAAGAAATATTTCTAATGACAACTGAACCAGCGGGGTTTTTACACAATGACCACTGGTCCTCGGAAGAGAATGACGATAAGTGGAGAGGACAGGCGGAGAAGAGATCTCCATGCCCGGGAGGCTTGCATCCTTCGATTCCCATCCTTTCGCTTCCTGAAACCCGGAGATGGTGCATGGGGCCTGGATTTGACTCACACAACCCTCTTGCCTGGAAGTCTTGGGCCCCACAGGCTGCCTGTCTACTCTTTCAGCCCAAGCGTGGTGCTTAGGTTAGATTCGTAGCTATAGTGGGTAATTTCTGTCACCCCGGGACCAGTCCAGACACGGCGTCGCAGCTGCCATGCCAGGGGCAGGGCAAGGGCACGCTGATTGACTGGCACCGCGGGGAGACACAATGCTAGGCGGAGGACAGGCAGGGGATGGCATGGCGAACAGTAGTGTGTGCGCTGGGCTGTGACTAGCATTATTAGGAAGGCCACAGTTCCCACGAAGCAAACAATTCAGGGTCGAGCTGTTCGTTCGATCTCTCATGTCAGTCGCTACGTGTGTGTGTGTGTGGCTGAACTCGACATGTCTGTGTGTGTGTGTGGCTGAACTCGACATGTCTGTGTGTGTGTGGCTGAACTCGACATGTCTGTGTGTGTGTGGCTGAACTCGACATGTCTGTGTGTGTTACTGTGTGGTATGAGGGAGACTCTCTGAGGAAACGGTATATCACATGTCCCTGCAGCTAGATGCCCTTGTACAGGGCACACACATCAGAAATCCATCCTGGGGAATGGAGCTGACTGAATGTTAGACCATCTCTCTCTCTCTCTCTCTCTCTCTCTCTCTCTCTCTCTCTCTCTCTCTCTCTCTCTCTCTCCCTCTCTCCCTCTCTCTCTCTCTCTCTCTCTCTCTCTCTCCCTCCCTCCGTGTCTATCTCATTCTTTCATTTGTCCCTCATCCTCTCCCCCTCATTATCTGTTTTGCTCTGAATTGCCCCCCCCCCCTCTTTCTCTCTTTCCTCCCTCTCTCTGAATAAATGTGTATACGTGGTACTTTGCAAGAATCTTCGATTCGTCATAACACTGACACATTCAAAATGGCCACCTGCCGAAGTACCGATAACGGCAGTGCTGCCCTCACATCTCGGGCAGTGAGTTGTCTGTCGGTTGGTCCTCAGCACCACTTTAACTAGCTCTCCGTCCTGACACAGCCACAGTGGGAGACTGCATGCAAGCTTGTGAAGGAGGGAGAGAGAGATGGGGTAGGAGTGAGTGTCAGAGCGTTGTGGGTGGGTGGGTGTGGGGGGCTCTGTGGAGAGAAGGGTGCTCTCAACTCGTGTGAAAATCAAAGTTGTCAGTACGCTAATTAGCCAAAGCAATCTTTTCCTTCTCCAGCTTCTCAGCGTTGACGGAGCCTCTCGTCCCACAACCCTGCCGGCCCTGTAATTGGAGGCGCCATCCAACTGTGAAAAATCCAATCAGAGCCAGCCGCCCTGCAGGCCACTCCCTATAGGAAGTCACAGGCCAAGGGGATGCTTGTCTCTGGTTAGCTCTATGGGAGTCAGCTTAATGGGCGTTTGCTATATGGGAGTTAACTCAATGGGCGTTAGCTCAATGGGAATTAACAATATGGGAGTTAGCCATATGGGAGTTAGCTCAGTAGGAGTTAGCTATGAGTTAGTTTAAAGGGAGCTAGCTCAATGGGAGTTAGCTCAATTGGAATTATATGGGAGTTAGATCAATGGGAGTTGGCTACATGTTGCTTTCACACACCTTACAATTGGATCCTCACTTATCAGTGGAGATATACAGTAGGCTTATACACAACATTTTACAATTCCCCACTTCCCTATCAAATACAACTGAATCTGAAACCATCTTTTCTACCTGTGGATGTACTAGTCATTGCCGTGCAACAAAAGACTACAAATACAGTACATCCCCAAATCCTTTCGAATGACATTGGGCCAGACTGCTACCTAACCCTGGGTTCCCCTGGGCTCTGTCTGATCTCTCTACCCCGCCCCCCCGGGGCACTTAGGTGGGCATCAGATACCTTTAGGCTGAAGGGGGGATAAAGACGGAGCTGAGCTATCGAAGCTCGCCTCTCGCATCTGCGCCACGCTTTTCTCTTGTTGTTCTCTCTCTCTATCTCTCTTTGTCTCTCTCACAGATGCCCAATTGCTGACACCTATATATGGTATATATGGTATGGTATATACAGAAACCTTTGCTCTATCTCACTTATCTCCATTTTTGTACTCTTTCTCCTGTCTATCCTTCGCTCTCTCCCACTTTCTCGCTCTTTCTCTCTGCCGAGGGAAAGGAGGGAGAAAGGAGATACAGTAAATGGGTATGGGACAAAGACAGCCTTAGCTGGGGGCACTGGAGTCTTCAGATTGACACACACACACACACACACACACTTGGTTCACTCTCGCCACGGGTCAACACTCTTAACCACTTCACCGTTGAGAAAGAGCCTTGCAGAGGTGGAAGAGGCAGCGCCGGAGGAGAGGGGGCAATGTTCTCTCTTTCTCAGAGGCCCTTGTCACTCCTTTTCACTTTTCTTTATCGCTTTATGGCACTTTCTCTATCTGTCCTCTGTTGCTGTACTCCATGGCCCTCCGCTGCCCCCCCCACCCCCCCTCACTCTTCCTCTTCCTCCTGTCAAACAACGCTGAGCTCTCAGCCAGAGTGAGAGAAGGAGACAGGGAGCAAGAGGCACAGTCTGTCGTTTATTGCTCGTGATGATGTAGTCGCAACGGCACAAACATGGCCCTCGCGGACAAGCTATGGGCCAACTGGATACATAATGTGCATACGCACGAGCCATAATAAACATCCAGGGCTGTAGCCGTGGATATACATTTGGACCAAGAGACAGTGTTAAAAGGGACTGGACTTGCTTAATCGTGGTCACAGTTGATGTCAATAAGGGGTAACAGTAGCGGAAGGTGAGTGCTTGCTATTCTGGAGGAGAGGAATGAAAAGAGGTGCGAGTGAAAGGGCGAAAGTTGGAGTTGCTCTCCCGTGCTTCATTCTTCAGCTTGCTTTGCAGGGTAGAAGCCTCGACACGATAACAAACACAGACACAACACGCACTCAAACACCCAGAACATTTTCTTCCCGAGCACAGAGCAGCAGAATGCTATTCTTTCAAACTGTTTACAGGTGAAGGAAAACTTGCTTGCAATACATTAAAACATGGCTTGTTAGGTGGAATTTGGTGTCCAATTCAGTGTTTAAATACCGTCTGAACTAGAGCTAAGCCACAGGGGAGGTTGCAACTAACTGTATCAAATTTAACAGGTTATTACAAAACCATGAGCTTCCAATGTACAGTACAACTCGGTGCGTTTGAGCTCTACATGATTAGCTCTCAATTCTAGCGTTAACCCGTGTACGCTAGCTTGAGAAGAAATTTTGATGGAATGCCAAAACTACAGCCTGACATCCCAGCTTACAAGGAACATAACTTAGACGTTTGTGACGTTCCCCTAAGGTCTTACAAGGTACTGAATGCCACAGCCTGTTTTGGACAATCTAGGTACGTTCATAATGTGTGAATGGGGAACAATATGAATGTACCTAAAAAGTCCCAAACAGGCTGTGACATTCAGTACCCCCGTAAGACCCTAGGGAATGTTACAAATGCAGGTACCTTTCTTGTACACTTTATTAAAGCGTTATTTTAGGTCATCCTCATAAGGTTACGTACAGTAACCGTTAGTGGATCTAATCGTGTCTACGTTTCCTAGCGTTTCTAATGTTACTAAATATTGTCATTAGGACAATCAGAGGCCCACACATTTCTACGTCCTGAATAGACTTGGGACATAACTGTCATCAGTTGGCACCACAGGTACGTAACCATGACTGTTGAGAATAAAACAACATTGAGGTCACGTCCTGGAATTACATTTTGTTAGCTGGAATCCTTCATTTCAATATCACTTACCAGAAATCAAACCTAAATTCGCTGCAATCAAATTGAATTGTGTTTGTCGAGCCCATTTCACTAGCACTGTAACAGAGGGCTTCACACATATCCAAATAACTCCACCTAAACCCGCCCTCAAAGATATGTGACGTCTAAAACTATTGGAGAAAACGCCCACGAAAAATGAACCACCGACTGAACTTCCATTACACCACGTATAGCTGCAATACCTTGAAGTGACAGCTAACAAACTAAGTTGTGATAAAGAGTCAGTGAACTCCTATTTCACACAGAGAAGCATCCCCCAGACGTTTGATCTCCGTTTACGAAGGCTTGGTTGGGGCTGTCGGTATTGACTTTGGGATGTTTTTATTGAGCCCACATCAGGAAGAGAGGGCCAATAACTCGGGGCTCTGGACCCCACTGGGAAGAATGACTCACTGTATTAGCTGACAACCATTTCCTGACACTCCCTGTCTGCCCTCGGTCTGTTGGTGGGACCTGTACGCACCTAAAAAACACACGCATACACACAAATCCACATAAGCGTGCACAAACACTCACAAACACACCCCGAGGACACCGTGATTTGTCAGTGTTGTTTTAGCAGGATGCTTATGACCCCTACCCTTGCTTTCGTTCATCAGTCTCCTCCTCGAAATCTCGTCCCCAGGAGTGAGACACCTCTATCTGTGTTAAGGGCCGTAGCACGTTGTATCATTCGCTTTGTCTAAGCCAATTTTTTTTTCGAGAGGGCACTCCAAAGGGGAGCTGTTCAAGTTTTACACTTAAAGACAGCACCGGTTTGTAGTAGGCAATGTGTGTGTGCGTGTGTCTCATACTATCTCTGCGATCTCGAGGTACTTGACTGTTCGTTGCACTGAATGACAGCAACCGAGCGTGCACAAACGCTCTGGATAAGAGCATCTGCTAAATGACTAAATGCAACCGCACCTCTCTTGCCCTCCTTTTTGCCCTATTTATCTTTCTCTCTCTTTCTCGCTCATCCTCCCTCTCTGCCGAGACAGCAGATATATTTCCTGATCTGTTGTTTCTACTGCACTGTGGTCCTCAGGTTCACCGGCCTACTATCGGTCTGCAATCTAAGCACTCTCTCTTGTCAGCAGCAGCAGCTTGGCCAAGGGGCCCCATGTCTCACACCGCAATGGCTGGGATTGAGGTTGTTTGCCCTCTGACAAAATGGCCGCCGAGCCCGTCACTGGATTTTTATCAAGTACTTAGCTGAGCTAGCATGCTATTAGCTGAGCATGGTGAGAGAAGCAAATGGTGTGTGGACTTATCTAGGTGGTACCAAACATATTGGCTACATTAGCAAGCGGCGTGCAGGTTCTCCGTTTGCGCTCCACCTCCCGTGTTCTCGTTCTCCCCTTATCTGGGTCACGGCGCTGTGTTTCAACACCTCTCTCCCCGACCTCCCTCCCTCCCTCCCTCTTAAAATACACCCCTCCTCTTTCCTGTCTTCACGCACCCTCTGGCTCAATTAGGAGCTGCCCCCCCCCGCCCCCTCCCTTCTCCACACCCATCCCCCTGGCACCCGCCTCTACCCCTCCTTCTTGACAGAGTTTTGCTCTCCTAATGTGCAACATCTCTTGTTTCCTGTGGAAGCCCCAATGTCGGGTGTCATCAAAGTTGAGCGCTTGAAATGGAGATGTGCGTGCCGGCGCACATGAATGCTGCATAAAGCTAATAAACTGTCACCCCCCCCCCCACCACCACCACCAACCTACCCCCCCCCCCCCCCCAACCTACCCACCCAACCCCAGCCTCCAATTACAGTTCCTTTCCCCAACATTTTTGGTTCCATTTCAACAACCCCCCTCTCATGCTTTGAGGACAACAACACCGGAGACTATGTATACAAACAAAACAGCTTCAGCCTCGATCCATGACAGAACGGGGGGAGGGAGAGGGAAAGAGAGACTCTCGTCAGACAACAAACGACCGCAGGAGCGATGTAAGAAGTGGGGAAAAAAAGGGACAAGAAAAACCTTGACAAACCGAATCAACGTGACATTATGGAACAGGGCTGCATTGACAGAGGCTGCTGTCGGCTGTGATGCCGTTAGCGTTAGCATTACCGGCGAGCGGGTCACGGCGAGAGGCTGGTTTCCATCACAATAAAGGAGAAAAGAGCAACTGTCAGAGGACATCCAGTGGGATGCCTAGCTCTTCTGTCAGCCATTTTGGCTCTGACAGATGGGGGTGATGATCTGACAGCGCCAACCCACAGAGGTAGAAGTGGCTAGAAGTGGGGTGACCTTGCAGACAGGGACTGTACTGTCGTCATGTTGGTGCTCTATGGAGCCAGGCTATAGCACATTTCAGAGCTAACGCGCAAGAGTGTGGTCTGTTCAACCATTGCGATGCTCGACTAAGTATGAAAGTAGATGTATTAACTCAAATTCGATTTTGTGTTGAAGTACTTGAAATTGCAGAGTAAACAATAACTCTCTTAACAATAAAACGCCCCAATATATTTTTGGGAATTCTTTTTTCTACAAATGATGAATCCCCCCCCCCCCCTTATAATGACATTGCTTCCGATTACAAACCTACAGGTCCTATTGTAGTAGGGATGGGTGACGTTCAGTGGTAGAGCATTTGACTGCAGATCATGAGGTTGCATGTTCAAATCCCTTTGTGCACATCACATTGGACATGAGTCTGCTGAACTTAAACAGATATTAGTGATCTAACCACAAACAACGACAAAAGAACACGGAACAAAATTACAAATCCCAGCGTTGGATGATCCGAAACAGAAAATGTCTTCCATTGAGTAACCATGAAAAGAGAGATCCCACGGTTGACATAGGACACGGTGGAGAGAGTCTGCAAGGGAGAGTTGATATGCTGTATCGGCCTGAAATATAGAGGGATTAAATGATATATGTAGGAATAGCAGCTGATAATTACTCCTAGGGAACTGCAGGGGGCTGATCTGACTCACAGCAGGAGGTTATTTCCTGGATGTGTGTGTGTGTGTATGTGTGTGTAAGAGTGTGTCTGTGTGTGAGCTATGTTTTCAAGCGTATGATTTCTGTGTATACAGCTAGAGGCTGTTGGAACCCTTTAGTCTTTGGCCCTGCCCCCTGGTGGGCCCCTAAAGACAGATCCACATCCATATTACAGTGCCCCATATATGGCCCCTTGCACTGGGAGCCCTGGGACACACAAGTCTTGCAGTGGGATTTCAGACCCACTTTCAGGTCGAAAGTTGTTTGCCTAAGGACTCGTACCGTGCACTTTACGCTTTTTGGTTCAAAAACAGAGCTTAATTGCTTGGCATAATGTGCGCTCACACTAAATATGTATAATGCTGTAAATATACCATAGCCCTGGAAGCGATTATGCAAAATGTACAGAGCGTCGCGTTTAGATGAGGAGGAAAAGCCAATTGAACGGATTGTGTCACACTTCATTTCGGCCATTTTGAGTGAGCTCTCCTTCAGGTTTTTTGCTTCCTCTCTCCGCCGTGTCCGTTCGGTTCACCTCAGACCGTTAACCCTTCACGGCCCTTGACCTGTCAGACCCATTTGACACCCTCTTCTCCCTCCCCTCTCACCACCCCCCCATCCTTCACCCCCCGTTCTAGACCCCCCCCCCCCCCCGCCGGGCTCCTACCTGAAGGGAAGCGTTCGATGACGGGCTGGTTGTCCACCTGTAGCGTGGCGTTACCTCCGCTGCGCGTGAAGCGCACCACGTGGTACTTGCCGTCGCTCACCATCACCGCGCTCTCCTCGATGGCAATGTCGTCCGTTCCCACGTTGAAGATCACGCCGATCTTTCCCCGTTCCTGGAAGAAGAGGAGAGCGCAGAGAGAAGGTGTGAGAGGGTAATTTTCGGACAACAAAAAAAGGCGCTAGAAAGACAATGTCCAGCATCCCCCAGTTTTCTGACTGAGGCACCACTGTGGGTCTACATCCATCAGTCGTGCAGTAGATTCCATGGTGAGGACTCCCCCACCTTTAGCCCACAACAGCCTTTTACCCCCCCTCCCCTCCCCTCACCACCACACTCCTTCCCCATCTATTTGTGTTGTCAACCTCCTACTGCTTTTGAGTTTATTACAGTTCGCCCCCTCCCCTCCTCCGCTCCCTCTCCCCTCTCTCCCTTGGACTGTCCCCCGCTCATCTCCCACTGCGCCTCCTGTCCTCGGTCCCGGTAAAGGTCAAAGTCATTTAGAGAGTCTGCCAGTGAGGGAGGGAGTGACAGAGCAAGAGAGACAGGCAGAAAGAAAGAGAGCGAGCGAGACAAAGAGCGGAGGTGGGAGAGACAAAGAGAGACTAAGGGAGAAAGAGAGAGAGAAAGTAGCTGTGTCTTGGAGTGAAGGACAGAGGAAGAAACAGATACAAACACCATGAGAGAGACCACCGAGCCAGAGAGCTAAATAGCAAGAGAGAGAGAGACCAGGGAGAAAGACAGAGAGACCAGAGGGCAAGAGAGAGAGAGAAAAAGACCAGAAAGAAAGAGAGAGAGAAAGAGAGAGAGAGAGACCCTGCACGATCCACCATAGCCTTTTAAAGTAACATATTTCCTCAAGGTTGTGGGTGTCGTTCCACTTGCCCATCTGTTCGTGGGTAGTTTCCCCACCAACACTTCCTGGTTGACATGAGATGTCCAGCTCATTTGCAGGAGAGGTCATAGCCACACATCGCTATCTGTCCTCTCCAGCCGTGGTCGGCAGACAACTCCATTGATCCTATTATTTTCTCATGAGCTGCACTGTACATTCATTTGGGACCTTCCGCATGCCGAGATGTTTGGCGGTTAAAGCAGGCCCTTGGCTAGAAGCACATTTTAATAATTCATGCCAGATTGAAGCATTTTACAGAAACTAAAATACGGAATATGTTTCAAAGACTAAAGTATCAAGTTAATTGAGTAAATAAGAGTAGTGGTTGTTGCCACGGCAATTTAATGAGGGGTGTAATGACGGTCGAAGTTATGTGCATTTTTAAATGCACGCTTTTCACATGCTTTGCTATGGGTGAAGTGGTAATGTTATTCAATGAGGCCACAATTGCCTTGCACGGGTGACAGTAGCGATTAGGGTCTTAATTGAGCGTGCTCCGACTGCTGTGTCATGAAGGTGTTGGTGGGGATGATTAATGCCAGGGTGGGATCAACAGAGGCTTAGCCATATGTAAGCAGTCAAAATGGTGGATTAATTACACTAGCTCAAGGAGGAAAAAAAAACGAACCTAACAGTGCTTCCCCTAGTGGTGCCCCATCCTAATCATAGATTCTAGCAAAAGTTTTCAAAAAAAGATCTGAAATGGCTGCCATTTTTATGTGGGTGTTTGATGGATGTGAAATGGATGAAGTGGTGACCTTATCCTATAACTAGGATGTCAGTCTCCAGAGCTCAAGGGCTAGGAGGCTCTCGGGCACTTAATCGATCGATGACGGACTCTGGAGTCCATTCACCTGGTTTAGACATGTCTAAATTCTCTTTTGATACTGACTGAAAGATGAAAACAGTCTGAAGATGATGACATGTATTGTAATATGAGCATGGTGCACCTTTCATCAAAACCTTCTTAGATAATCAAGGAAAGGCAGTAAAGAAAACAAAATGGCGGATGTCAGCATAGCGCTAACAACGGAAGGGACCGGACCAAATCCATCACTGCCCGACCTCAAAGACAGCTTAATTTGCCTTTGCAATAGATTCTTGGTCAAACACATCCACACCATTAGGAATAAGAAGAGCAAGGAAGAAGGCGAATTATAGTGATATTTACAGAAAGATTAGCATTTACGTTCCACAACATTAGGGCTTGTGTCTAGGGGAATGTATCGAGCCCATTACCCGCTGGGAAGTGTTGCTTTTTAAAGATGGTTTTCAGCGTAGCCATAATGACATTTTAATAGCCATTTCCTTAAGCGAAATATCACAGGACAAGAAAAAAAAGAACTTTTCCCGTGACTAGCGGCACTCATGCCTGCAGCACTGATACGAATGGAAAGGGGATGATGGAGGTGAGACAATAAGAAATCAAAACAATGAATTCAAAACGGCAGAATGGAGTCTAACGTTAGGAATAATTATGTGTTGACTTTTCCGAAAAAATATGCTACTTTGCAACGTGTTTTTGTTTATTTCACATATCAATCGTGTGCATCGGTAGGTGGGCTGCCTGGTGTCCCGCTAGTTTTATGGAGCTTTTCTATTAAAGGCCAATTAGCACCTTAAGCAAAGAGTGATGAAACGGTCTCATTCAACTAACAAGTTCATTTAAACAATCAAAAGGCTGGGTAAGCTGAAGAGGACTACCCCCCATTGGCTAGCAATAACTGGTACCCGTCTTTAGTTACATTACAGACAACTTCAGTAACGATTAGTAAGTGTTTTAGCCTGTTAACTTATCTTGAATTTATCCACTACTTATTACAGAGGATTATCATTTTCAGGCCATGAAAGAGCAGTCTATCACAGGGGTAGGTCTATTTCCTGGCTGGAACAATTAGCAGGTGTCCTCTGGATGGACCTGTATCCTACATAGTGTAATGACACCTTTGCATAATTGCGAGTAACTAAATCAGTTAATATTTCTTTTAGGCTGTTTATCAAGAAATGCACAAAATGTAGGCTATTATATATAATTTACAGAATTTAGTTTTTAGTACTTACAGTAAATGTGACCCATCATGAGAAGCTTAGTTAGATAGTAATGATTTAGTGTCCTATTGAGAACATACTGTTAGTATCTCGTTTCAAGCTACAGAGATGCTTTTATTTTGAAGTTTCAAGGAAGCAGGCCTTCCCATTTGATTGTGCCGCTAGCTTTAGTATCGAGTTGTCAGTTCTGCTGTTTTTCCCCCTTCTCTATAAACTGCAACATCGAAGAATCAATGTTCAGTTTGAACAACCCCGTTATGCTCATGAGGTAGAAGCTTTCCCTGGGTAACACATTGAGGTGGTAAGGAAAGTGTAAATTAGAGGGGAGCATGTCTGTCTGGGGTGTGTTCAGCATGACCTTGAGTGTGCAGGCAATGCAGACCGAACTGGAATGGAAATGAGACGCACCAATAACAGTGAGATCAGTCAGACTCTTGCCGATCATACTAAATCGTTTGCGAGAGGGAGAAAGAGAGACAGACAGAGAGAGATACAGACAGAGAGAGACACAGAGAGACAGAAAGACAGAGAGAGACAGAGAGACAGAGAGAGAGAGAGAGAGAGAGAGAGAGAGAGAGAGAGAGAGAGAGAGAGAGAGAGAGAGAGAGAGAGAGAGAGAGAGAGAGAGAGAAGGGTGAGAAGACAGATGATGTGGCCGAGGTAAGAGAGCAGCAGAGAAAGAAAAGGAGGGAGAGAGAGGAATGAGGGAGCAAACAGAAACAGCCGGATTAAAAGACAGGGGAGGAACCTTGATGATCTTCAAGGGCCTCGAGGTGCTAAGAGATCAAAGCAGCTTTTTGAAGACGTCAAGATGCCGTCTTTTCTTTCGCAGCCAGTGTACGTATCAGTGAAATCAATTAAGAAGAAGAAGAAAAAATAAAACGACAGCAAGTGCGTGTGACATGTGTCTGAGAAGGAGCTTTCTCATTCAGAAAGCCACCGCACATAAGACATCTCCTCGAATGTGCAAGGCAAGTCTGTCACTCATGCGTGCAACACACACACGCGCGCGCGTGCGCGTCTGTTTTCCTTCCTCCTCCCTCCCTCCCTCCCTCGCTAGCTCATCGCTTGATGCCGATGGAGAAGAGGGGCCATGAACATACGGTCCAATCAGGTGATTGACACGCTGCATGGGAGCGTTACGTAACGCAGAGAAGAATGCGTGTGATTTCGGCGGGCCAGTACGAAGCCGTCGGACTAGGATTCGTCAAAAAGCAGACAATGCAATCAGCGCCGGGGCGTGAACACTTGCGTAGGGAAGCTCCAGTTAGTGTGAGCCATTTCAGAGGGCCATACAGTCAGCTAATCTTGCAGTCGGGGGCTGCAGTATTGCATAACAAAAGAAAGAGGGCCTTTATGTAACAATCAAGACGACCCGCTGGCTGAATCCCTCCCAATCCACTCACTTTGAGTACCCTGCAAATTCCCCGACCGACACCTCACCTTGTGAGGCCACAAGAATACAATTTTGGGGTCCAGAATACTGTTATTTTGCTTTCCCTCCTGGACCACTCTCTCTCTCACCACTCATAGCCCCAACTTGCCCCTCACACTTTTGGCTTTGACACACGATTAGGAACTGACAGTGTGACTCATGTAAGTGTGACCGGAGTGTTAGGGTAAACATGGTCAGTGTGAAAAAAAGTGGTTCCTCTCTGTCGAGCCTGCATGGCTCTCTTTGCAGGTCCTCTCTTTCACTTTAGGAGCATCAAATAGGAGCATCACAGAAACATCGCAGAACCTGCTCAACCCTCCAGTATGGAATATATTTCTGGTTTGGTCAAGAAGGAACTGAAAGTGTGGAGGAATTTAATCCAATTCATGTTGATTCGGTTTACACAGGGATATTGGCCATGGCGTTACATCATATGCCACAATACCTTAAGGAGTTCCAATCCTGTCTGATACATGAAGGAAACATCACACATCGATCACCACTAATGAAACTCCTCTCTCTCTTTTCTCTCCATCTCTTTCTCTCCAGCCAAGGAGACTTTGACACACGATTAGGAACTGACAGTGTGACTCATGTAAGTGTGACCGGAGTGTTAGGGTAAACATGGTCAGTGTGAAAAAAAGTGGTTCCTCTCTGTCGAGCCTGCATGGCTCTCTTTACAGGTCCTCTCTTTCACTTTCTTTCTTTCTCTCTCTCTCTCTCTCTCTCTCTCTCTCTCTCTCTCTCTCTCTCTCTCTCTCTCTCTCTCTCTCTCTCCCTCTCTCCTACTCTCTCCCTCTCCCTGTCTCTCCCCTTCTTTCCATACCACTTTTTCCACCTCCCCTTCTCTATCTTCATCCATCACTCCTTTCCGTCCCTGCCCTCCTCTCCCTCTCTCTCTTCCCTCATTCTTCTCGTGTCTCCTTGCTGCTCTGCTCTGCCAACTCATTTGTATGTGTTTGCTGTAATCTCTGGCAGTCACCTTGAGAAAGTTGCGCCATCTCCTCGTCTTAATAGTGCTTTATCTCTCTCTCTCTCTCTCTCTCTCTCTCTCTCTCTCTCTCTCTCTCTCTCTCTCTCTCTCTCTCTCTCTCTCTCCTCTCTCTCTCTCTCTCTCTCTCTCTCTCTCTCTCTCTCTCTCTCTCTCTCTCTCTCTCTCTCTCTCTCTCTCTCTCTCTCTCTCTCTCTCTCTCTCTCTCTCTCTCTCTCTCTCTCTCTCTCTCTCTCTCTTCACCCCCCACACACGCACACCTCGTTCTCTCAACCTTTCTCTTCTCCATATCTCTTACAGCCAGCCAGCCGCCTTCACATCCAACCAACCCTCGTCTGCAAAACAAAAGAGGAGAAAACTTGAGGGAAGACAAAAGATCCAATCTACTTACAAATCAATCTGTCAGGAGTGCGTGTGCGCAGGGTGAGCGTGCTTGTGTGTGTGTGTGTGTGTGTAAGTGAGTGTGACAGTCTAACAGAGCATGACTCACACTGGGCATGCCCAGTTGACAGTGCACAGTGGACAAGCTTTAGCTACGTGTGCTGTATGAACGGCATTTGGGAAGAAGTAAATCATCGGAAGCACCAGCTTCTAATCCTGATGATGTTGTCCCCTCTTAACCTCCTCTCTCTTCATCCGCTCTTAGACAGTCCTTGACCTCAGAGTGCAGTTTAATGGTAAAATCACAGACACACACACACCACACACACATACACACACACAGTCACAAACACACGCAAACATCACCCTTTCACATCCATTATAGAGAGCACACATACACCATGCACACACAAACTGTACAATGGCGAATGCTGATTATTACTGCTGGCTACAGATCTATGCATTGAGACTAGTGATGGATGATGTCCTTCAACACCTGACCACAAGCCCCAAAGGTTAGAACACCCACTTCTAAACATAGGTACACACACACACTCACTCACCGACACCCACTCATACGTAAATACATACACCAACACCAAACACCAAGGCAGCCATGAAAACATGTTTGTGTCCTCAAGCTAGGTAACCTTTGCGATCAATTTTAAATGACGTGGGAATATCGATGGGCTTGCATGCAGGTGGATCTGTGTGTACGCATGTGTGTGTGTGTGAGTGGGAATCACTGCCTGGGGTATGTGGGCTGTGTTGAGTTTGCCCCGCGGCTAGGCTTCACCTGAACACACACACTAGTGGAGTGGGACGTGATTCACAAGTCTACACTCTGTTGTCTTTGTTCTGGTGTGCGGGACCACGTTAGAGCATGACTGCTTTGACATGGACTGCGATGTCTATGTTTGGTGTGTGTGTGTTGGGTTGGGGGGCGGGGGGAGTTGTTATGTGTGTGTCCCCGTACACATACCGTATGCTTGTATAAGTATATATCGTGATCGTGTGTCAGAATGCATGCGAAAGGCCAAAATAGAGTGCTGTGTGTGTGTGTGTGGGGGGGAGTCTGAAACGCTCACCACCATACAGTTAAAGGGTTCGCTTTCAAACGCCCAACCCCTCCTCTCTCTTCCCCGTCGAGGTGTGTGTTTGAAGCACCAGCGGAGGTACATTAGTGCCTCCTGTTCCCCCCCCCAGGATTGACGAATACATCTCTCCGTCTCAGAAAAGAGGACTCGCCGTAAGCGTCTCAAACTCGATTAGAAGCGCAGAGAAGGAGCCCCGTAGATAGGGGAGAAACATCTGTTCGTGGATTCGACACCATTTTGAGGGTGGGTGGGGGGGGTCGGGGCAGCAAAGTGATTTTTTGATGAGGTCAAGCTGTTACCTGACCAGAAAGAAAACTGGAAGAGGAGAGTTGGAGAGATGGCACCAAAAAAAAAGAACACTTCTGAAACGGGAATGAGGTAGAGCTGGAAGTGGAGGTGCGGTGGGAAAAGAAAGAGAAGATGACGGGCGAGCTAGGGGAAGGACGAGAGCCAGAGCTGGTTCTGTGGGGGTGTCTCCCCTGGGTGGAAGCCAGAACAACACCCCTCTCTAGAAAGGCAGTAGAATCGATGCTCGTCCGCCCCCGACTCCCAAACTCCCTCCACTTTCAGCTGTTGGCCGAGGTATTGCGAGGTATTCAACGGGGACAAAATAGCACCTGTGTAGACGGTTTTAGTCCGTTCTTCCCTCTCTCCCTCGGTTTCTTGAACCTTTCTACATGTGTACCTTCTCAAACGGTTGCTCTTTCCCTCGTTCTTCTCCTCCTCCTCCTCCTCCTCCTCCTCCTCCTCCTCCTCACAAAGTCTTTTCTTTTCCTTCATCTCCTTACTGTCCCTCCCTCCCTCTCCTTTTCCTGTCTGGTTTCTCGGAGGACTCGTTAGAAGCTACAGACACACAACGAAGGTTCGGAAAGATCCTCACCTTCAGATGATGTTGTTGACTGGATTCAGGGGCGTACGTGTGTGTGTGCATTCTGCAGTGTGGTCTGTAGCGTGTATGTCCATGGGCAAACATTATTTTTGGACTTTGTATGCTGAGCAAATAGTTTAAATTACTTCTAGGAAATTAAATCCCCCAAATGTAATGGCCTAAAATGTTAGATAGGCAGAGATAGAAAGAGCAATGGAGAAGATTTGGGGGGTGGAAAATAATCTGCTCCTGTCTACACAAAGCGATTGATTTTGACATTGTGTGTGCTTGTCTGTTTTCTTTCGCCTGTGTTAGTGCGTGGGTGTTTGAAAGATGGACGGTGTCCGGAACAGAGTGAGTCTCTGTCTTCTCTCGATCACTATCTTGAAGATTAGTTAGTGTGTTAGTGTGTGTGTGTGTGTATTCTCCCTGGCTGATTCCCCACTCTCAGAACGCTTTGAGGAGGAGAAGCACACAGCTGGCTAAAATTGAAGAGAATGAGTCTGACCTTCTGACAAAATCAAGAGCAAAGTGTTTTCTGTCTCCAGTGCTCTCCACCCCACTTTTTTCCTCTCTTGTTCCCTTTCTTGTTTCCTCTCTCTCTCTCTGTCTCACTCTCTCTCTCCATCTATCTCTATCATCCTCTCACTTCCATCCCACTGCAGCACAAAACAGCAATGGACCAGCAAGGTGGACATAAACCTTCTCTCCTTCCTGTATCTCCCCTTTCACTCAACCGAGAAGGAACACAACAGATACAAACGGACTTTTAATAGTTTGGAGTTTTCAACTGTGTGCAAACTGTGCCACGTTTGATAAATATCCATACTTTAACAGTGGACACCAACAAATAATGGTAGCCAAACCAAATAGGAGCATCACAGAAACATCGCAGAACCTGCTCAACCCTCCAGTATGGAATATATTTCTGGTTTGGTCAAGAAGGAACTGAAAGTGTGGAGGAATTTAATCCAATTCATGTTGATTCGGTTTACACAGGGGATATTGGCCATGGCGTTACATCATATGCCACAATACCTTAAGGAGTTCCAATCCTGTCTGATACATGAAGGAAACATCACACATCGATCACCACTAATGAAACTCCTCTCTCTCTTTTCTCTCCATCTCTTTCTCTCCTAGCCAAGAGATGAACATGAAGGGCTGTGAATGCAGCTCTCTCTCTCTCTCTTCCCCTCTCCTCACTTCTTTAACTCCTTATCATCGTCCGTCCGTCTGTGTGTTGTTTTGTCGTCCTGCAGGGAGTGGCTGTATCATTTCGAAAACGGGCTTGGCGCAAGGTGAAAGCCCATTGGAGGGAACAGCTTGCGAAGGCACCGGCTAATATTTGCTCAGCGCTAAACTGAGCAAACACGGATAAATGGGCACACAATCCCCGCTCTGTCTATCTACCTTCCTTTTTTCCATCTTTCTGCCTCTCCGTCCAGCCTATCTTTCGCTCTTCTCGGCTTCTAAGTTGACTGCAGTGATTGGCACCCTGGATATGAATGTGTGTGGGTGTGAGACTGCGTGTTTCCTGTGTATCCTTTGTTGATGTGATGGAGGGATCATGACCATGTCCTCCGTGTGCAATCTGGGCCTGGCTGAACTATGGTGTATTTGTATCTGTGAATGCATTGTATAAGTGTGTCGTGTGTGTGAGAGAGAGAGTGTGTGTGTTTGTGTGTGTGAGGGTGTGTGATGGATAAGTAAGCTATGCAGGGAAGATAATACTCATGTGACACACCACCCACTCATGCACACAATCGTTCACACATACACACAGGTTTGTTTTACTATCCTAGTGAGGACATCCAGTACAATTCCCTCACATATCAAAATGGTGCTATCCTTAACCCCTAACCTCTATTGTAATTCCATCGCTTACACAAATTCTAACCCGCTAAAGCCTCCTATAAAAATCACTTGTGGGATTCCTATAAAGTCCAGACAAAGTAAAAAAGTGTTTACTATTCTGGTCCCCACAAGGGTAGTTAAACAAGACCACACACACACACAAACACACACACACACACACAAAGAGATAGGTCTGTTCCAGCTGGGCCCTTCAACGGACCCAACCCCACACCCCAAAGGTGTATTAAGTTATTGAGACAACAAGAACACAGTTCTCTCTGGAAGGAGAAACAGGGTGAGTTAGTTTGGAGGCCTTCGGGTGCTTGAGCTGGCTGCTCCAATCCCTTTGGACACCCGAGTAGAAGAGACAGTTTAGCTGGACAGATGTGGGCATTTTGGCCTGGGGCAATGATTCTGCCTCTAATAGAGGTCCTTTAAGGTTCCACATACACACACGTATGCACCAACACACACACACACACACACACATTCCTTTTAGCTGGACACATCCGTTCACACTTCTTCTTCACCTTCTACTTTTCCTCCTCTCTCTTTCAGTGTGTGTTCGTGTGTGTGTGTGTGTGTGTGGGGGGGGGTGCTACAGGTGTAGTAAGCCCTGTCTAAAGTTCCAAGTAACTTATTGAAAAAAAGGCAACAATTGTGCAAACTTTATTTTTATGCCAATTTACACAGAGACACCCTAATGCTGAAGACAAGGTGTAGCCGACTGAATTAATTTGGCTGAAACACCCTAACCCCTCTGGGATAGTCCTGTAGCAGGGAGCTGACAGACAGATAAGTGGAGATGGCGTGGTACACTCAGTATGCTAAATCACACAGCTTGATCTCCAGAGACCTGGTGTACATTACAGCACACAGTGAGAAGGAAAAGAGAACTCACAGAACAAACATGCAAACACAAACACACACATAAGAAACAGTATTGTACTGTGAGGACAAACCCAAGTGGGAGAAAATCAAATCAAATCTGTATTATTTATTGCTATAGTTTTCCTGTGTGCCGTAGTCTGCTATGTTCACTGAAGAAAAGTATGCGCTTACATGACGGCATACTTTATAAATTATTATAGGACGTACTCCTTATTCTTGTGTTACTGACCTGTGTACGGCAGTTGGGTTCAAAGAAAGAGAGAGGAGGTGTAGGGGAGGGATGGAGGAAGTGAAGGAGGTGGACTGAAAGGGGAGGTTCAGTGATGATGTCAGGGTTGTCCTTTTCACCACCGGTGACATTTTGACCCATGGGAGACAGTGTTGGTAGCTATGGGAACAGTGCAAACTTGCAAAACATGATTTAAATATATGTGCCAGTATGCAAATGAGGCTGTTTT
>NC_085040.1:8477974-8517671 GCF_963692335.1 Osmerus eperlanus
GGTGCGCAAAACCTCGCTGCCAACAAACGCTTGAAATGGATATCAAGCCGGGCCAATTACACAGTCGACTAACTCACTGTGTCCAATCCCGACCGCTGTAAACTACTATTGTCCAAACCCGAACGGGGTTTGGACACTCAGTTTTCGGTCTTTTTGCCAGCATTTTCTTTTGCTATCGCCAGCAAAGTGTAAGTAGTATTATTTTAGGCATACCAAACAATCTACGTGTAAAATTTCATGAACATATATGGACGTTTACATGTCTAAATAATATAGGACAGTTACTTTGGCCGAAAGACCACTCGGCGACACTCGGGCGACGCTTGGGCGATGATCTTTACTCTGACAAGTGTGTCTTTGTTGTCATCGTACTGCTACTATGGGTTAGCATATGAGTGTATTTCAATGCTAGCTTAACACTACTTTGTCTTGCCAATGAAAATACACGATCATGTGTGATGTGATCTGTAGTCGAGGGGAGGAAGGGATGGGGGCTAGCAAACTTTGAGAAGAGTTCAACAAAACATCCAGCAGGTGGTGATATACAGTCAAATTGAGATTTTATCGCATAGTTTGGAGATGTTGAAGCGTGATATCTTATTGTGGAGGACTTAACTACGTCCCCGGATATGTTGACAGCATTGATGGTCAGTTTGGTGACCCTGGATCAAGTTAATATCCCCAGAAAAACAGCAGCGGCCAGTGTTTAGAAGTGCGGTCGGGTTTGGACAAGGGTAGCGCACGGCTAATTTACCGGCGCCAGCGTCTTTTGACCGGCTCTAGTAAAGGCTAAGCTAACTCTAAATTTGTAAACAATATTTACCTCAAAGGTAAGAAGTTAAAGCTTAACGTGAAATCAGTAAATCAGCTGAAAACGTGATACAATTATTTTTATCAATATTTGAAGTGGCATTTTCTCAGAATGTTAGCTAAAAAACTGTCGGGATTGGACACAGTGACGCTAACCCTGTCTCGCGGGCAAAAAAGCTGGGGGAAGGAACCCCGAAGCTGTTTCGACTGGGTGTCCCTCGTCCGACACAGAGAGAGAGAGGTTTATGTAGGAGGGTGTGAGTCTTTAATGGGTAGTGAGAGTTGCCTCGACACCCGCCAGCTGACAATGACCTGGGCCGACTGGGCTGGAGGGGTGAGGAGAGAGCCCCCCTGGAGTGCATGAGTCATTCAGAGTGGGGAAGGGGCACGGGGGTGAGTGACATCCAGTAGACAAGGCGACAGAGCAGGAAAATAATGAGAGAGAGAGAGCGAAAAAAGAGGGAGAAAGAGGTGCGAGAATCCTGCGTCCTTTGTGTCCAAGCGCATGCGAGAAACACCATACACCCTCCTAAATCGGACTGCTTAAAAAAACTTTCTGCGGATCACTCCCGGCCATATGAGCTCTCAGCAGGACAGTTCCTCTGGGTCCCCGACACCCCTGAAGATGACACCAGGATCACAGATGGAGGTAAACTTGGTGTGACAAGACACCGTCATCCCATTTACCACCGTCAAGTTCTTTTGTGAGTCATACGCATGTGGAAGAGCTTACATATGTGTGTACATAGTTGCATTCAGGTACTGCACAGTGCCTTGTAATTGATTCTATAAATCTTTTTACATCATACCGTCTTGCTCATCTCCGCGCTTTAAGGATCAAGGCAACAGATTGAGCCAGCTTTCGGATAATAAAATAAAGTTTATCGCTTAATTAAAGCTAAACCCAAACTTAGCGCTGGGAAAGGGAATTGGCGTCTCCCCGAATGCTAGTCAACAGGGGATGAGAGAACAGTTGCAGGGTCTCCAAACACAAGAGCGAGTGTGTGTGTAGTGTGTGCGTGTGTGTAGTGTGTGTGGGTGTGTAGTGTGTGTCGTCACTGGTATGATCTTCTGCTTTTCTCCCACGGTTAAATAACTTTGCGATTCAAATCTTTTTGGTATTATTGTGCAACAATTCTGCCTTTTTAGGTTTGCTTGTAATTTCTGGACACCACACACCCTCCTTCCTCAGTCACCTGATTTTGCACAGCATCCAAGACTGTGACCCCCCCCCCCCCCCCCCACCGTGTCACGCCTTTCACCGGCCTATCACAGACACGGATCAGACCACCTCCTCTCTCTCTCTTCATGTCACCGGGAGAATCGCGTCGGAACTTCTGATGCCTTCTAAGACTGGGGGGGTCGAGACCTCATTTGAAATGTGCACAGCTAAACAGGCCGGAGGCGCCATGGACTCCATCCACAATTCCAATTTTTCCCTCCAGATTCCGCCAGTGTTGGGCGTCCTGGAGAGAGACACTGGCAGCAGGTTTCACCCCTGTTACTGACCCCCTACTGCATGACCTGGCAAAAATGGCACCGCCATCCAGGGTGCACCACCCGTTTGACATTCTACGACTCCCCCCTCCATCTTTCACATGAGTCTGTCGCTCTCCCTCGCCCTCTGTTTGAGGGAGGATCCGAATGCGACCCCCTTTTCTCTCCTCTCTTCCAACTCCATCGCCGTCTCTCCGTATTCCCCTCCTTGCTTCTACTCTCTGTCTCCGCCTCTCGCGGCTCGCCTCGCCCGCAATCTTTCCCCCCGTCCGTCCTCTCGTCCTCGATCTCTCCCCTCTCCAGTTTCATCCATCTCCTGCCTGCCTTAATCCATTCCATCCATCCATCCATCCAGTCTCCCTCCACCCATCTCTCCCTCCCTCTCCCCTCTCTCCTCCATTCAACCATTTATCCGTCCTTCCTTCTCCACCCCATCCATCCATGCATCCATCCATGCATGCATCCATCCATGCATCCGTCCCTCTCCTTCCTCCCTCCATCCTATCAGGTGTGAAAATTGGTATGCCGTGACTCTCTCTCTCTATTCCTAGCCTGCTAATTGAACCTACACGTTATTACTCATTAAGCCCATTACACAGAGAAGGTTCCAGTACTAGGATCACCTTTAATCCCATCTATGTTTGCCCACAGGGGTGTACGAACCCCCATTGCTGTGACCGCAGAATGTACACGCGCACAAACACACACACACACACACACACACACCCCCTCAAGACGCATTAAGGCATTTCTTTAAGTGTGTGTGTGCTGGCGTCATCTAAACCTATATTCTCTATATGGCTAAAGCGAATTTGCTTCTTTGAGGTTCGCTTTTAAGTAGCTTTTGTACGGTGAAATCATCATTTACATGTTGCCGCCGCAATGGCAGCTGCATGGAGCTAAAGTTCTATTTGAACATGATTATCAGTCATATTAAATGTCCTTTACTTGATTTAAGGCCGTCGGCGGTGCCATGTGTTGGTGTAGAGCAGGTGGGGCGAGGCTGCCGTGTGTGTCTGCGTCCGGATAAGCTCGCCAACGTGCAGCGGGAGCTGCCTGGCACTCTGCACCGGCCCAGAAGTGATGCTAATCATCATGGCAAGCGTAACATCGCAGGACACCCTATGGTGACATATTCCTGTGTGTGTGTGTGTGTCGGAGGGATGTACAGTATATGAACCTGCTGTGGTGAGGCAGAGGCAGCAAATACCTAATCTCTCCCGGCCCTGGAAGACAGCCACACGCACATTCGCGTGCTCGGGTGTGATCTATGCGAGAGGGAGCATAGAGGCCCTCAGCTAGTGTTCGGAGTGTGTCCTGTGAGAGGCCTGCAGGTTCACACCCAGCTGACAGGCTGGAAGGGGGGCTCCAGACCTGAGAGGCACCCCCCGCCGGCCGCTACACCCAGCTAAGGCTCACTGATCTGGGGCCTTGTTCACACAGCAGGAAGGGTTAGGGGAGGGGAGTGTGTATGTGTGTGTGTGTGTGTCGACGGGGTCAACGTCTTTTGTTTTGTTTATGTGTTTACGTCCCTGCCTCTCTGTCTGGGTTATCCAATACGCCTTCCGCTCTTGGATGTCGCCCAACCTACTGTACACAACCGCAGATGTTGATTAGCTAGTCGATTGGTTTTGATCGAGTGAATCTGGGAAGGCATTACCGATGCTCAATAAGTCTGCCTGGCACTCGAGGGGGGACGCGCCAGTCCGCCAGAGCGGCGTTAGAGATTGCTGCTGATCCATCAACAAAATGGCCGCCACCCGACTATTGCCTTTTTCTAATTATTTGGACTGTCAGTTATGATAACTGTCCCTAATCTGTCATGGATGTATGGATTCCACCGAGAGGAGAGTAAGAGAAATAGAGTGAGAGAGAGACGGAGAGGGAGAGAGGGGATATTGTGAGAAAATGGAAATTGGAGTGCTTCCAGTCCAAAACTTCCATCCGTCAAAATGGCTGAACTCTTGCTGCCTGCTACTATTTGTCAACCCTCGTACTACTTTTACTATTGACAACCGCAGTGTGGATACTGGCACATCTCATTCATGTATATACACCTAACCACATAAGCCCCACACATGACACAAAGTAATCTACATTGTCTGCGTGCGTGTGTGTTGGGATGCTGAAACAGCCCTTGTCACGTTGAAGGAGGCTTATACGAGTAGGGAATGGCGGGGGGAAACTAATTTTCGCCGGCATATTAATCAAACAGACATGTGGGCTTAGCTAATTGCTCTGGGAAGGCATCCAACTCGAGATTTTTTCCTCTCCTCGATCCGGTTCTTTGTATGCAAGGAGGGATGAGGAGGGAGAGGTTTGTTCCACAGGCCTGGCTGTCTCAGGGACCAGGGCGGTTCCACGCGCCCAGGGTTCGTTAGCATGCGTGCTCTACTCGCATGTGTTGGAAGTGCCAC
This sequence comes from Osmerus eperlanus, assembly GCF_963692335.1. Classification (NCBI taxonomy): domain Eukaryota; kingdom Metazoa; phylum Chordata; class Actinopteri; order Osmeriformes; family Osmeridae; genus Osmerus; species Osmerus eperlanus. Next base: position 8,482,699 of record NC_085040.1, read on the forward strand.
ACTGCCTTGCTGTTGATTGGCTGCTGCACTGATTGACCCCCCCCCCCCCCCCCAACACACACAAAAACACAGTCACAAATGTACCGTACCCCCACAAGCACACAACCTACTATATTCTCCGGCTTTCGATTTCAAAATCATTTGGACAGGGTTGATTTTCGACTCAAGTTACGCATTTCAGGCTACAATCTTCCTACCTTCATTTCCTAATCCGCCAGTCCCCAAAATGTCTGTCTCATTCCATTGTGATGGCCGTAAACTTAGTCGGAACTGAGGACAGCTTTAAGGTGTTCTTTGTTTGAATGTCTTCCACTTTTTTTCCCCTCCCACAGACAGCTAAATCCCTGTCAGGTCTCTCCCCCGTCACATCGACCAAGGAGTGTCCAACACTTGCCTGAAAGTCTGCTATGCAAGAAGTGGAATCTGACTCAGCACGAAGAAGGATGAATAGAGAGTGAGCGTGTGAGGGGGACGGAGAGAGAGAGAGAGAGCGAGCGACAGATAGGGAGACGGAGAGACAAATGGATGAAAGAGTAAGAGAGAGGGAGAGACACAGTTGAACTGTGTCATCCGTTCTGTTTGCTGACTTCAACATTGTTGAATGTTCAAATTCTCATTAAGGAGGTTCGGCTGCTCCAGGTGTGCTCATACCTTTAGCTAAGGGCTATGCTTCCATAACTATCTCTTTCTATTCTTTCTATTCGTTTCTATTCTATGTATAAATGTCTCTCTCTAACACCCCGCCCCCCCACCCCTTCCCTCCCCCAACACCATCTCGCTGTCTCCATCCATCTGTCTCTATCCCTCTTGAGCCCAAAATTCCTTTACCTCACCACCTTGCATTGGTAGAGTCTCTTTTAATTGTCACCCTACTGCTTTTCCAAATGATACTGGGAGTGTTCAACTCTTTAAGCACACAAACGGCTTCGGAAATTAGGGCTGCTGCCAATGGAGCAGGATGAATGATTCAGGGTTGTCACAAACGATTGTTGTCCCCGACTTAACCGGAAGAATAACAAACCTCTCTCTCTCTTATTCTCTCTCCATCCCCATGCCTCTGCCCTCCGGCTACAGTCAATTAATTATGAACCCAGGCATTCTGCTTCCTGGTCCTAACTAAATATGCAGTCAAGATGGGGTGACACCATTCCTTCAATCACATGGAACTTTCTAGAGATTCAGTGTTGAGGAACTGCAGAAATTACCCTCCGTCGATCTTTTGTAAGCGTGTTTGATTTTCCCCTTCGTTCGGAGGGGGAGTCAACACAAACACGTACACGCCAGCGTATTCCCCCTCAACGCAGCTTGTAAAGAGTCTTTGTTGAACCTTATGCTGCCGACTGCTCCCCCTGCAGAGCCCAGGATCCAGAGAACTGGATCCTAAAGTTAGGGCCTTTTATTTATCCCCCCCCCCAAACAACATCAGAAATGAGTTGTTAAAAAAAAAACGGTGTCAGATTTGCTGACTGAGGAACTCCCTTTTCCTGAATACGAGGGTGGGGGTGGGGGTTGGCGCGGGGGGTATTTCTGGGTTATTCGGTTGCCAGACTCGTTTGTGTTTTCCGCGTATATTCCCTAGTTCCGGCTCCACGCGGGAGGAGAGAGTTTGAATGGCAGCTACGCTGGTAATGAGTCAAAGGGAACGGGAGCGGGGGAATGTTTCTCTTTCTTTGCTCTCTCTCTCTCTCTCTCTCTCTCTCTCTCTCTCTCTCTCTCTCTCTCTCTCTCTCTCTCTCTCTCTCTCTCCTCTCTCCTCCCCGCTCGTCTATGACGCTGAACAGTGTTGGGCCCAGCAGATGGAGAGGAGGCTTCGGTTGGTGGGTGCCCTGCCTCTCCGAAGTGGTGGGTGGTGAGAAACAATACAGTATTCAGATGGGCTGAGTTTGTTCGTACAGTACAGACAACGTTGCACTGTACGAAGCACCAAGGTGAGTGTGCGTGTAGGTGTGTGTGTGTTTAGAGAGGGGCAGGGGGGCGTGATTGGCTACCGTACCGAATCTGGTTGCCAAGTCAGCCTGCTAAAGGGCACGGGGTGAGGAGGGGAGGGGGGAGGGTCTGCCGCAGTCAGGTATTGTGTGTGTGCGTGTGTGCGTTGTTTGCGTTATGTAGTGTGTGTGTGGGTGTGTGTGTGGCGTTCTTCCAGGGCATGGAGATCCCCCAGGATAGCTCTGCCTCTGCCGCATAAACATATCCACCCAGCCCGTGCCCCTCCCTCCCTCCCTCCCTCCCTACCCTTATCCCCCATCTCTCCAACCCTCCACTAACGACGTCTTCCACTGCTCATCTTCTTCGACCTCGCCATCTTTTCACACCTATCACCCTCCTCTCTCTTCATCCAACTCCCTTCCGGAATTGTCTTTTCATTCTCACTGTACCTTTGTCCCCCCTTGTGTTTTGTCTTCCTGTAGTCAACTGGCATGTTACATTATGTATCTCTTTTGCGTGCGTGTGTGTGTGTGGTTGACAAGAGAGAGCTGGAAAGACGAGAGAAAAGAAAGAGGGAACTAGAGGAGGGAGGGAAAAAGCTGAGTGTGTACAGAACATACCGTACAAGAGCCCATACGTCGATGTCACGTCCCATCGTCTTAGGTAAGTGGTTTGATTGTGTGTTTGTCCACCTGAACACTTGCAGTTCATCGAGTTGAGAAACTCGCTCACCCTCGCTTATAGGCCTCGTGTCTCTCGCTCTCTCTCTCCGTCTCACCTCTCTCTAACCCTCCCTCAACACGCCATAAGCTAGCCCTCAAATCCAGTCTGAAGTGGTCTTTGGAGGAGGGCTGTGTCACAGCAATGGCTGTCATTACAGAATACTATTTCCACCTTATCGCCCGGCTGATAGCACATGAAAGATTCGGAGTGCATAGTGGTGGGGCCCTTCTGGGCTGGTTCGCAGGGGCCAGGGAGAAACGTCCTGCTCCACATATCACTGACAAAGGGAGTCTCATTGCAAGGGAGAGGAAGAAAGATTAGGGAGAACTCTGTTCGGTGGGCTGTAACCTCAATCGCTCATATCAGCAAACCCCTTACGATTAAGGGTGAGAGCGATGCAACAGGCCCAGAGAAACATGGAGTGAGAGAGAGAGAGAGAGAAGTGAGAGAGAGACAGGGGGGGAGATGGAAAGAGGGAAACAGAGAGGCAGAGAGAGAGAGAGAGAGAGAGAGAGAGAGAGAGAGAGAGAGAGAGAGAGAGAGAGAGAGAGAGAGAGAGGAACATGGGGGTTTTGAAAAAGAGGGTGAGGAAACTAGAGAGAAAGATGGAGAGGGAGGACAGGGAGAACTAGGAAATCAGAAGATTGGACTATTTGTCTTCTTGCCCATACAGTCTTGGCACCTCTTGCTCTCCATCCTCCCCCTTGCTTCCTCTCTCTTAAGATGGAAATTAAAGGGATTCATTTTGATTTCATTACCTGTCTAAAATGTGTGACTAAACACACACACACACACACACACACACACACTGTCACACACACACAGAAGAAATGTCCAAGAAGCCTGACATGTTATTTCAATAATCCCCCAAACCAAGATGGTCAAAACAAGAAACTATCTCTCAAGTTAATCTCATAACTATATCACCACATTCAACATGACAGGCATTCTGTTCAAAACAGCTCCCATTTTCTCGAGAGAGAGAGAGATTGCAAACAAGAACAACTTTTTCTCCATTACTACCCAGCCCCTTTTCAAGAGCCTCACTTTCTATTCAGACAAAATTTCAATTGGCAGACCCACATCTATTCTTGATGGCTTTCATTTTCCATAACAACACAAGGCCATGCCGATACTGAAAAATGTAGAGTGTTTCGCTCCGTTTGTCAACAACGGCTGGTCGCGTTGAGTGTGGGACTGTTGTTAGTTGACTATGCTTGCGGGCAGATTGCTGTGGAGCGAGTGGAGTGTTTTAGACCACCGGTACCCATGTAGGTGAACTGTCTGCACGCCTGACTGGAGATAAGCGTTTACTCTCTCTCTCTCTCTCTCTCTCTCTCTCTCTCTAACTCTCTCTCTCACACACACACACTCTACCTTTATGTGTTCCCTCTGTGCTTCCTTTGCTTTGAATCCCTCTTTCGTTGTTTCTGCCTTAATTCTTTCCTCTCTCCCTCTCTCCTCTCTCCACCCCAGTCCTCACTCACTCCCTCTCTCCCCTCTCTTTCTCTTAGATAGACCTGTCTCTGTGTGGTTGACTGGGCTTGGATGGCAAACAAACTCCATTGTTTGTTTCCACACTGCCTTGCACATACACACACACACACACACGGCACAAAAGAAAAAAACTCATGAAGTTTTCCTTTTAGAAAAAAACATTCCATGAGAGATGCTGAGTGCTTTCAGACTTGAGGAATGGAACAAGTTCAACGGGAGGTTGCAAGTCAATAACTGTGACTTATGCCAGGTAAAGTATCTTGATTTAGTGTGAATAAACGTGTATCGACCTCATTGAAAAAAGCTGGTGTGTTTCAATCGAGCAACTCTTGTGTGTGCACGTATGTGAAAGGTAGATGTTAAGTTTAGGGTCGTAGGGATCGATAGTGGATGGATGCTCTGAGCAGGAGTGGGAACGAGGAGACAAAGTTACGTGGAAAGGGCAGAGATAAATAATAGAACAGATGTGTTCAGCCTTGAGCAGGAACAAATAGCAGACACATATTCCGCTCTGAGGTAAGTTAACAGACAATGGCCGGGTTTCCCAGATTCGTTAAGAAGCTCTTAACGCTAACGGCTTCTTAGGAGCGTTCTAAGAACGCTCTAGAACGCTCTTAGAACGCTCCTAAGAAGCTCTTGGCGTTAAGAGCTTCTTAACGAATCTGGGAAACCCGGCCAATATCTGTCGGTCACCACCATTAGCAGAACACGTTTTAGTCAGACACAGAAAAACCAAGATGGAAGGTATAAACATGTTCTACTGTACGTTTGTTGTAAAGGACTAGCACATCATATTGTTAGTTTCAAGCACTGTGCGATACATATTCCAAAAGAGTATTTGTGAGGAATGCTTACATAAAAATTGGTTCCAGAAGAAAAATGTACTTTATGTAGATGTTAATCAATAAATCACTTAATTAGTAAAGCTCAGTTCAAGTCAAGCAAGAGGGAAGTTGAACATGCAGGGAAGCCATTATCAAATTCGGTTGAGGATTATAAAAACTGCGACCAAGCTCCCTTCCAGGACCTGTGGTCCAGCAGCTAAAAATCTGGATGTTCAAGCATCTGTTTGTTTCTTAATTAGCTGCTGGTTGCGTGGCAGTAAGTGTAAAGGTTCTAGGCATGTTGGGAAAATAGAGGGAGAGAGAGAGAGAGAGAGAGAGACTGTGGGAAGAGTGAGAGAAAAAGAGAAGGGGAGGGAGAGAGATATACAGCTGGAAGGGATTACATGGCTGGTTTCTGCAGTGGTGACATTTGAGGAGGGACATGCTGGAAATCTGACGGGCTCCTCTCAAAGGACAGGAGACAGTCTGGTAATCCATAATCTGCACCCCCCCCCCCCACCCCTACATCTCTCCGCTCTCCCCCGCCCCTCTATCTTTCTTTTTTTCCAGGCTTCCTCCTTGCATCAAACTGCAACAGGGACTTTGGGACATTCTATAGATTTTTGAGCATTGGGAAAACATTTCCACTCCTATAGGGAGGACTCAGAGATTAGCTGAATGACAACTCTTACATTGAGAGAATGAGACTAGGTGGTGTCTGATTTAATGCTGATTCAATTCATTTTGGGGGTATAAAAGCACAGAGATACAGCGCCAACCCTAGTAGAAATATATAGACATACTGTATCCCATATTGAGTATGCTCGATTAAGACTTCCAGAAATGTTGATGGAGAAAATCTAACCACTGAACTGGAATAAAGGTGAATTGATTTTTATTTTGGTCTTCATATACAGTACTGGCTAACCCTGCTGGTGCAGTCTAGTTAATGGGTCACAACTCTGGTTGTGCGTGTGAGGAAGGAGGATTCGGTGGATAGAGAAAGGGAACGGGTGCTGTGTTCCATGCCTCCCAAGTGATTAGACCCAGCCCCGATCCAGTTGGACAGTCAAGCTCCCCAAAACACTAATGGACTATTGATCCAGGGAGCCAATCCATTTACTCTCACCTCCAACCTAACAAGGGGAATTCAGAAAGTGTTGCTGCTACAAGCCTGATAACTGGGTACATTGCTTCCTAAGATGTCTGTTGCCCCACCACCTCTAACTTTTTTATCTGTTGGTGTTCAATGTTATGAGTCTTCAACATCATTTTTCATGTGGTTTTCTTTTTTGGCTCGGGCTGGTCAGCTTCCCATAAACAGATGGAATCCTGGAGACAAAATGGCCGCCGTGTAGCTCTCATCCCACCAATGCATCTTAGCCCTGGCTCTAATATTCTTCTGGAAATGTCCACCGATGATGAGACTCTATAAATACATGCGCCGCCTTGCAAGCCCTGGGCCACCCATACAGCTGCGTCAGGATTGACATTAAAGAGGTCTAACTTCCCACAGTGACCTAAACCTGTAGGGGTTCCAATTTCCAGGGACATTCCCCAGAGAGGCGAGATAGAGCCCAGTGAGGCCCACCCAGAGAGGCCTGCCGTTGGGTGAGAGGGTGGAGTGTGCACCCTAGAGACCGTCAATCCTCCGACTGTGCAGAGTGGAAAGGGCTGGGGTAATGAGTAGGCCAGAGAGGTAGGGTTAATAACTCCCCTCACTCACTCACTCACCACCCACCACACACACACACACACACATCAGCTCTGCTCCCTCCCCCTGCATACTGAGGAGAGGAGGAGAACGCCTTGATAAAACCTGCCTGGCATCACACCTTTCTCGTTACCACCTCCCTTCCCCCCTGGCTCCACACCCCTCCTCACGCTGAGCATTCGTCAATAGGCTGCTCTCCACTCCACCAACCCTCCACACACACACACTTTCACTCCTTCTCTCCCTGATGAGACGCTACCCTACCTCAGACAAAATGAAAGTTAGTGATTTTTTCCAAGTGACACTCGTTTAAAAGGGAGGTGTTGGGTGGTTGGGTTTGGGAGGGGGGGGGGGGTGTAAATACAAGCCTTGTAGAAGAAGTTTGATGTGTCATTTGTGTGGTGTGTGTGAGTGTGTACAATGTCTTGTTGGAGCATGTGTCTATGCAGGTGTCCTTGCAGTGTGTGTGGTGGGGCTGACTTACTGACTTCTACAGGTGGACAGAGAGAGTGAGAGAGAGACGCAAAGAGTGAAAAGGAGAGAGAAAGATAGAGGGAGGAAGAGAGAGAGACAGAGGGAGAGGGAAAGAGACAGAGAAAGACAGAGGGGAGAGAGAGAACAATAGAGAGGAAGAGAGCGATCGAGAGAGAGAGAGAGAGCGAGAGGAGGAAAGAGAGACAGGGTAAGAGAGAGGATAACTGCTACCGCTTCTCCCTGCCAATCTTATCTGAGTCACCGTCTACCTTTATCTGACGCTAGCATCTCCCCGCGCCTGCTGCGCGACTCGGCCGCGCGCGGCGCTACGCGATTGGCTTTGAGGAACACTCCTCCTCGCATCTCCCCAGCTGTCAGACGATGTTGGATTAGGTTTCTTTTCCGCCCATAATTAAACCGTCGCAGGCACAAATCCCTCTCTATAACCCCCACGCCATTAAGAGGGAACATCACGGCAAAGAGCGACGCTTCAAAAGAGTTAGAGAGCTAAAAAGAGAGGGAAGGGAGAGAGAGAAGGGGAGAGGGAGGGAGGATGGGTACATGAAGGGGCAACTCTTTGACGCCATTCTTCACTGTGACTCCTGAGAATGTTACCCATGTTTCGGAACACCACACACGCCCATCCCTGCTTATCTTACATTTAGTCATTTAGCAGACGCTCTTATCCAGAGTGACTTACAGTAAGTACAGGGACATTCTCCCCGAGGCAAGTAGGGTGAAGTGCCTTGCCCAAGGACACAACGTCATTTGGCACGGCCGGGAATCGAACTGGCAACCTTCAGATTACTAGCCCGCTTCCCTCACCGCTCAGCCACCTGACGCCCCTTCTTAAGATCTTAATGTCCTAACAGACTTAAAACTACAGACTTAACAAACTTAACACTACAAACAAACTTAACATACTTAACACTAGAAGCAAACTTCACAGACTTAATACTACAAACTGAGTTAACACTACAAACGTAACAGATTTAACACTACAAACAGAGTTAACACTACATACTTAACAGACTTAACACTGCAAAAGTGTTAGATAGACTTGATAGTATATTGTATGCATATCTTATAGTGTATATGTTTTTGGAATTACAGCAAAATAGTATAGTTTTGTTTAACTAATATGGATGGAGCTAGATACAGTACAGGCATTTCATTGAGACAGGGCGTGGGCGAAATGTACAAGTTTGCTCTCAAACTGTCCTGTTTCCGTTTTCCCTGAGGGCTGATGGGAAAATGTCACCGCAACATGAGACATCGACGTTTTCCTTGCCCTTCGTGAGAGTGATGGAAAGATGGTGGGGAAGAGAGGAGGGAGGCGGAGGACTGGGGAAGGAAGGAGGGAGAAATGACGGGCTGTGGGCGAGGGGAGATCGTTCGCGTCAGAACGCCGGAAGACCATTTGAAAACGTCCGGGGCATCTTTGGGGAGAGGGGGGGGGGGCTGCAGTCTGGTGTCAAGAGAACGTTTTGATGGCTGCCCTGTCTGTGGTGTGTGTGGTCGCTTCCTGCAACGAGAGGAAGCGGTTGGTTCGGCCTGTGTGTGTGTGTGGGTTTGTTTATCCGCGTTCAGCTTCCCACGGGTGCAGAGGGGGCATTTCAGAGGAGGAGTATAGCTCCTATAATGATCTACCCATTATTAGCCTTTCACAACTTGCCTAGTCACTGCGCTAATAGAGAGCGGTATGTCACACTGACAGTTCATTTGGGTCAAAACCCAACTCTTCTTGCAAATATCTGGATCGGAACTTTCATGTGAGCTTTCATTTGAGAAAAAAAATGATTATATCATTGACTGCGTGATGAAGTTGTGTTTTTCAGCCAGAGCTTGATGAAAACCTATCCTGTAATATTTCACCTTTTACCATCCCGAAAGACTATAAACACGGAATAAACTCAATATGGCTGCTACAGTTTTGCATTAGGTTCACACAACCCCTACATCACACTTTGACATGGAGGCCAATCAAGTCCTCAGGCTAATTTTCTACTATTTGTCTTCAGGGCTCAGAGATAAGGGTTAATTAAAGACAACACACAGCCACATACTCACCAAAGGCCAGAGTGGACTCATTAAAGTGAGTGACTCGGAAAGAAGCGAAGAGCAAATGAAATGTAATTGCAGTGGCAGTTAAGTAGTGGATCTGAAGAGACGAAGTGTGTGTCTTTGACATTGATTAGAGGAAAGGAGGGAGAGAGATGAAAAAGATATAAAAGAGAGAGAACAAAGAATCGAGAAAGTGAGAAATTAAGGAGGGAATCCACAGAAAAGTATGTGATAGGTGATTTAATGAAAGAGACCCAAAACCTCTGGAGCCAGACAGACAGCAAGGGAGGGAGGAAGAGGCAAGGAGAGAGGGTGTGTGCTCTCTGTGTGTGTGCTCGTCAGACCTCTACGTCTCAGAACAATGATTCCCTCACAGTAATGGACTAAAAACCAATAGAACGCACACGCACACACACACACACACACACACACAGAGGGACACACCAACAGTATTGGTATAATGAACGTCATGCGTTTGTGTGATTGCGTGTGTATTTAATGAGATGAGGGGACAACAGTGCACTGTCCATCACATCTGGGAGCAAAAGGCAAACGTTCCAAATTCATCCATCAGGCAGCTGGTTAAAATGATTACCTACAGAGACTTTCTTAAGATGCCTGCGCGATGAATCAAATTACTCACCACTGCTATTACCATTACTGATGACGGGTCAAGAAAACATTGCTATTAGCCTTGACCTCAACTGGGTGGTTTAACCGTTATACTTAATGCCTGTCCTTTCTCCTCTGAATTTCACCTCCTTCTTCTGTACCCCCCTCCATCGCTTGCTCTAGTACTTGCTCTCTTCCAGGAGTGAAGGAGCGTTGGATGAAATGGGACCCCGGGTCAAGTAGCTTCCAGCTCCTCCAAGGCAACAACTGGCCAAACAAATTGGGGTCAGATTGAGGGACAGAGTGTGAAAGGGGTGTGAAAAATGCACACAGACACACACCTGGACAGCTACAAAGACACACGCAGGCAGGCAGGCAGGCAGGCACGCGCACACACACGCAGGCTTTCAGACACACACACACACACACACACATGCACACACCTGGACAGTTACAAACACACACGCAGGCACACACACACACACACTCAGTCTCAGACACCCACACACACATGCGTAGGCACACTCACGTAGGCACACACACACACTCAGACACATGTGAATGTGCGCACGCACACACACACACACGGTACCCAAAGCATCAACAAAGTACTGACACAACTCATAAACATCTCAGTGGGCAATGATGGGAGGGGGAAGAAGGAGATGAAGATAGGGTGTGTGATATACAACATTCGACACAGTATTAGTCCCTTCTGTGCCTCAAGTCTTCGTGTGACGCGAGCGCGTGCGCGCGCATGCAATCGTGAGTACCCACTGGTGAACATGCAGCAAGACGCGTGATTCATATATATATGAGTGTGTGACCATCGGTGTGTCTCCTTGGTTTGTCTCCACCGAATAGAAAGCCCGAGTGAGTAATCACCAGTGCAAGGACATCATTAAAAGACTGCCTGTCATTAAACCCGACACGCGCTCTGTCTAACGGCAAGCCGGGAGGGCAGAGAGGTCAACGAACCATTTAGGCAGTGCATTAATGTATTTTTTAAATGCCTGATGGCCCCTAATTGCCTTATAAAGTAATGGCTAAGGGTCTCTTTAAACCATCGCTTTAACCGAACATACGGGCAGGATAACTGGATGGAGCGGGCCAAAACTAGCTTGGCAGAGTGGTTGATTGACACCTCTTCAGAGTGAGGGGTGGAGAATGTGGAATGCACACGAGAGAGACCCCTCCCCTTGCATGTTGAACTTGCAACGAGTGCCCGTCACTGACTGAATCACTCGCCTGTTCTCGCACCTGTCCCTCCGAAAACGAACCCGAGTCTCCTCATCCCACTGTGTTGCCCGTCCATTTCCCCCGTCCACTCTGCGTGACGTCGTCGGATTCGTCTAAAGCAGGGGTCTCCAACGATTTTCCTGGAGAGCTAGTGCCCTGCCTGTTGGTTGTCGCTCCAACCACACTTATAACCAACCTGATTCAACACCACTCTTGAGGGAGTCAGGTGGCTGAGCGGTTAGGGAAGCGGGCTAGTAATCAGAAGGTTGTCAGTTCGATTGCCGGCCATGCCAAATGACGTTGTGTCCTTGGGCAAGGCACTTCACCCTACTTGCCTTGGGGGGTATGTCCCTGTACTTACCGTAAGTCGCCCTGGATAAGAGTGTCTGCTAAATGACTAAATGTAAATGTAAACACCAGTCACCTGATCAAGCAGCTAATTACTGTATTAGAATCAGGTGTGCTAGGCTAGTGTTGGAGGGCAAATACGATCTCCAGGAGCAGGGTTTCTGATTCTGAGAGCCCTGGTCGACAGTGTCGTGTGTCCCCCCCCCATCCAGCAGTCCCCCCCCCCCCCCCCCCCACCTTGGCGGGCCCCCGGGGTCTCTTACTATGTGCAGCTCCAGGTAGTCTCCCAGTCCCTTGGCGCTCTCCACCCTCACCAGCACAGCCTCTTTCAGCTGCGTGCTGAAGCCCACCGCCAGCCGGTCTGCCCGCGTGCTGGGCCGGTCGTTGGGCGGCCAGGTGTAGGTGATGAGGGCTCCTCCCCGCCCGAAGATATAGGTCGTCCCAGCTGCAGACAGGGAGAGGAGACAGGAAGGGGTTAGGTCGGCGAAACGTTTGACTTTCCTTTTTTTGGGGGATGTGTGAATGTTTTAAAGGGCCGTGTCATGTTCCGCTGAAGCGATTGCGTAAACTCTGAAAGGCAACGCGAATGCTGAGTTGAAATAAGCTCAGTCGTACGATTTGGAATGTGGACTCAATGCACGTTTGCAGTAAAAATGCTCAACTTAAAGGATCTGAAGATGAAAAAATTCAGTCTTGACTTGATTGGTCCAAGTCAAGCCCCAGATGTGGATATGAGCAGATGTACTACACACGAGCATAACGAGACCATCACCATCTCCCTGAGATCTCTCTGACTACAATACTGCATCAAAACCCAAACCCAACAGCCTCGCAGACATGCACACAGATCATCCAAATGACCTCAGAACTGAACAGAAATGAGACCCCCTGCTCTAGTCACGAAGCTCCTCCAGGTACAATTTGCTAATGATTTCTAACTGTTGTTATTCTACAATTCAGCAATAGAACAGTTTGAGAGGGGTGGATTTTCAATCTTTTTTTTATCAAAGCACCGACACACACACGCACACACCCAAACACACACACACACACACACACACACCACACAGATGGCTTCATGCAATTATTTTAGCAAGGCCCAGGCAATTACAGCTGTACCTGTGACCCCCCCCCCCAACTATCTGCTGATCAGCCGCTGGCTACTTGAAATGGTCTCCCGCCGAATGATGCCAACTCCTGTGCCCCACAACCCCTGCCCCCCCCCCCCCTTCCCCGCCCGCCCGCCCCCCCACACACAGACACACACAGACACACACACAAGAGCTAAATGTCTCTTTATTTCTGTCTTTGTTGTTCTCTCTGTGTGTTTCTATCCCAGCGCTTTGTAATTATCTCAGCATGGCAAGGGAAACTAGAAGAAGAGAGTCAGGCGCCAGAGGAGAGAGAGAGAGAGAGAGAGAGAGAGAGAGAGAGAGAGAGAGAGAGAGAGAGAGAGAGAGAGAGAGAGAGAGAGAGAGAGAGAGAGAGAGAGAGAGAGAGAGAGAGAGAGAGAGAGAGAGAGGAATGCGCGTCTGTGTGTGCTGTATGTGTTCAAGAGTCTGTGTGCGTGAGTCTGTGTCTGTACAGTATGTGTTTGTGTGTGTGTGTGTGTCTATGTGTGTGTGTGTTTGTGAGTCTCTGTGTATGTGTGTGTTTGTCTGCGAGTTCATGAGTCCGCTGGGAAGATGCTCGGAGAAGTGTGAGATGTGAAAGGTGATGAAAGTTCACACCATTTTTCCTTTTCTTTTTCGTTTCCCAGTGGGAGGTCAGCGTTAGACACCCACATAAAGGAAAACCAAAAATCACTAAAATGGCACCCAAAAGCAAGATGGCAGCCTTATAGTACACGGCGACCAACTACAACTTTAGCACTAGTTAGTAGTTACTAACAAACAGGTGTTTGTGTGTTTCAGGATATTTGGGTGCATGAGCATATGCACCCCCATGATAAACAAAAACTGGTAGCCTAGGACAATAAGACTAGACAAAAAAAATAATTAACACTCTGTTCTGTGTTACATCCGGTAAGACACTCCAGAGATATGGTTATATGAATAGTTTCCGGGAAGAAGTGAAAGTGAAAAAAACTGAGATGTCACAACCTATCATTAACTTTGAAAAACTTTGCCTCTCTTCCCTTTCCAAAAGGAAAGTGTGATTTTCATGCTGCTTTTATTTCAATCTGGGTGTTGTCCACCTGCTGTGGAGTATGTTTGTGTGTGTAGTCTTTTGTTCAGTCTGTCAGTTTGAATGTGTTTGTGTGCTTGAGAAATTGCCATGCCTGTCTGTTTGTTTGTTTGTGCGTGTGAGTGTCTGTGTGTTTATGTGTGTGAGTGTCTGTGTGTTTGTGTGTGAGAGAAATTGCCAGTGTGTCTGACAGACAGACAGACAAACAGACAAGACAGACAGGCAGGCAGCTAGCCTCACTCTGAGGTAAAACACGCCGACAAGCCTGTTCCTCGTTCAGTGATGGAGGCAGGAAGAAAGGAAAGACTGGTTGGTTTAGAACTGCAAATGAATAGAAACTAATCAGGATCAGGACTAAACCAAAGCCAGACTGGAGTATGGATTTTTTACTGGTCTTCGACAGCCCAGCTCTCTAATCAAGCAATCTGCTCTTGCTATGTTACAGACAACAATGCTTCGATGGGTTCATCTTTATTTTGTGGTCCCAGAAAGCAAATTATTTATTATGTTTGTCCAATTAGCTCCGGCACAATCGATGTGCCAATCAATTCTACCTGGAGCAGTTGGGGTGAGCCCAGGAGGATAAATCAAATATCCCCAGGATGCCCCTTTGATTATTATTTCCACTTTTAGGGAAAGGGGGCTGACTCATAATCTGATTTGAAAAGAAAAAAGCATGCTTTTTGTTTTTGTCATTGGTCTCGGTGAAAAATAATATCAAAGGCACTTTGAATCAAAACGATAATGAAAAAGGTATTGATTCGATTTTCTTGGCTCTGCAGGTGCTGGTGTGTGTGAGTATGCCATGGTGTGTGTGTGTGCGTGTGTGTATTGCTTGTGCGGGTGTATGAGTTGGCCATTTTTGGATACCTTTTCTGTGAATGGACATTGATTTGGGCAGAAGCAATCCGAGTCTCCAGCACGGATAAACAGGTCAGCGACAGCAGATGTCAAGCTCTCTTCCCAGCCACTGGACCTTGACCATTCAACCCTACTGTGCTCTCTTCAATACCGACTGGAGCCACACTGGATGTTTCTGGCTCCAGAGATAAATTGTATGCTACAACAATGGTATTTACAGTGAATACTTGGTTGAAAATTTAAGATAAGAGTGCTAACACAAGTGTAGTCCCAGTGAGCAATGAAACACATTAAATAAATATACAATTTGTATCTTTACAGTGACAGTTAATCCCTTCAGAACATGACTAAACAAATTTTTGTTTTCAAAGATATATTTAGGGACTTTTTTCAGCTTTATGTGCTGTCGGAGAGACAGGAATGCACCCAGACTCGAACCCAGGCCCCTGCATATAGCATTAGCCTTAATAGCTAGTGTTCACAGAGAGCCAAGGAAACGCCACTGTTTAGTGCATACTATCATGGCCACAGCAGTGCCCCTGCGTCTTCTCCTTGTGTTTCCCTCTCCTTCGATGTCCCCTGTTGGTCTCTTGGTGTTGTGCCGTGTGCGTGTTCCTGTCCTGACACTCACCGACCTGAAGCCTGCACACCCTGCCTTCAATCAACTCATCAACGCAACAGTGTATCCACCGCGGCTCTCCATCTCCACTCCTCATCAGATCGACCACTCCAGTGGGAGTGACACGCTTCCGACCTCCATAATCTTGTGCTTAGCTCCTCGCGTTGTCATTTCTAGTTTGCGCTAGCAGTTCTTCCTGGGATCAATCTCCCTGTCTGCTTATCGTTCAGTCGGCATGTCACTTCAGGCTGGCCACGCCATTCACAATCGCTCCTCAACTCCTGCCATTTACTACAAATAAACCTTCAGTTGAACTTTACTGGCAGGTTAGGATGGCAAGGGATGTGCTGGCTACTTTCATCCTTTCTCAGTGCTGCTTTATTCAATCGATAAGAACGAGGGGATCATTTGATTCAGTAAAAATAGGAGTCGCGATGGATGGGTGGAGAGGAGATACAACAGTGACGGAAGGAAGGAGATGAGGGAGAGAGGTGGGAGGATGGATGTCACAGGAGGTCAGTCATAGACAGTTTTACATAAAGATAAGTATCTCTCGCTGTCTGAGCGTGCTGGTAGGTGGCATGTTGAGTCAAAGCCCCTGCATATATTATCCAGAATACTTATTGATTACCCAGAATTTAATTCTGATTACATGTCTGATAGTGGCAGGGTTAGGCGACAAGGGAACGCATTAGGCAGTGTGGGTTGACTTCATCACTGACAGATAAACAAACCCACAATTCGCACACACACATACTCTTTGTCACACACAAGACGATCACAGACACATACACACATTAAGGCAACATTCTGCTAGGTCCCGCTAATGATCTGCCAATCAATTCCTGGGGCGGATATAGGCGGCTGCATATTTCAGCTGAGGTTCAGCCCTGAGACTCTCTAATTATTATTCATCAATTTAACAGAATTCATAGGCACATGACGCATTGCCGTCGCTTCACATAAAGCCTGTTTTCCGTTTTACCACATAAAATTGAATGCTTCCCAGTTTTCACAGCTGGTTAAGTCGAAGCGTGTGATGCAGCTCGGGAGGTATGGAAAAAAGAGGGGTTAGTAAGTTCTTTCACATATCAAACTTAAACCGCAATCCAGATAGCAACTGAGGGTTGCATTGGAATGACTCCAATGTCAGATTTGGAAAAGGTCATTTGCTTTGTTGTTGTCATATGTCTGGGGGTCGCAAACTACCACACTGTGAATAGTGTGTGAGTATCTAAGCTTGTGTGTTATGTGTGTTTCGTGTGTGTGAGTGTGCTCTTTTTAGCGACTGAGGGGCATATTAGCATTAGCGTCATCCTAATTGTAGTTGGCTCCTATATTGGAAAACAACCGCTAATGCTTGCATCATTTAATCAATCATTCTTACTGTGACCTTATGAAATACCCATTTAAGTTGTTGGAACTGTGTTGTAAGCAGGGCTAGAATATTGTCTATACCGACAAATACGCCCTACTGTTTCACTGAAACATACACACGTAAATGTTGAAGGTAAAAAAGGGAATGGGATATGGAGTCTCAAAGATACTATAGCTACTAGCTAGACCTAAGCTATGGTAAGCGTAGTATTTAGTAAGTGGCTGCTTGCTTCTGGCTAAATTAATTAGGCTTTCATCATTATCTCCAACTTATTATGCTAGCAGTGGCCTCTTTAGAAGGTTCTTGGTATCCGTTAGCAGAACTGTCCAAACACACAGGAGGGAAGCTTAAAGTAAACATCAACTTCCACGCTAGCTGATTAGCAGTAGCGTGAAATGGATTTCCTGCACTCAATTTGACCTGGGCATTCTAATAGTGGTTTAAATGTAGTCCGACCACTGTGTGCTGGACTAGCTGGATGGCTTTGGTGGTCGTGGAATGATGAAAGAGGGGTAAGTGAGAGACAGAGTGAGAGAGGGATTGTGAGATCGGGAGATAGGGAAAGCCGCCGTATAGATGACCTTCACCTTTAAACAAGGTGAATGGAAGTTATGGATGGAGGGGGCGTTGGGAGGTTGAGCGAGAGGGAGTGAGAGAGGATAGAGAGAGAGGGAGGACGATCGATGGAAAGCCTTCCCCACAGAGCGATAGCTGAGATCTATGCCTTCGTTCCCCTGGACTGCATTCTTCTGACTGCAGGGTGTCCCACATCAAAGGAAGAAGGGATGAAGCAAAGAGATGAAAGGATAACACACTATGTATACGGTAAGGGGTGTGTGTGTTGCATGCTCCGAACAAGACAAGATGTCCGGCATGGTTCAATCAACATGGGGGTTTAGGTAGATTCCTGCATAGATGGTTCCAACATGAAAAACGGTCTGCTCTCCAATATTACTCTCGGGTTCAAGATACATATGCGTGTCTACCTCTCTAGTACGTGCACCATTTTCCGAACAACAGGAAATCCATCCCTCGTCTTTTAACCTGGATTGGAGAACATCATTAACTCGCCGGGTTTGGGTCGGACGTCTTGAGATCAATGACTTCCAGGAGTCTTTGTTATCTCCTTGGTGGGGCTTGAGGGTTTAAAACTAGTCCTCTCCTGCTGGGCGAGATGCTGACTGAACTCGAGCTCCCCACAAAGCACTGGGGCTACAGTAGATGGGGGCCAATATAGCTCGGAGGATTTCCACCCAGGGTGACAAAGGGGACCTCAGCGGCCATCTTAAATGTCACAGTCTCTGATGTTCCAGTCCCTGTGCCGAGAGGAAAGGAAAAGAGACAGTTGTGGGTTTTTTTCTTCATGGTTGGTTTTGAACCCTTGGGACTCAACAGGCATCACTGTGCCTGTCAAAGGATGATATTTCACCGAAGAAGAAGCCCTGCCAAGACATATGTCCTGCCAAATAAAGGCCAACGCAAATGCAAAACAAACGGCGGCCTGTCGACAGCTCCTGGGGACCCTTCAATGCCTCTACCCAAATCAAGCAAAATCAATAATGCCACGAGACAAAGGCGAAACAAAGCCGAGAAAGGGAAAGCGGAAAGGAGATTTTCCGTGGTGTGTCTCGAAGGGGAACTCATAGCTGGAGGCAGCTCCCCTCTCCATTCCCAGTCTATCTCTTCCTAAAAAACAGCCAGAGCGCCTCAGATGTACGCTTGCTCCTGCACTCCTCCCTCGCTCTCTCTCTCTCTCTGCATCTGCCGAGCCACTCCACTGCAATAGCCTTCCCTTCATCAATCCTTCACTCCTTGGCTGCCTTAAAGTCTCTCTCTCTCTCTCTCTCTCTCTCTCTCTCTCTCTCTCTCTCTCTCTCTCTCTCTCTCTCTCTCTCTCTCTCTCTCTCTCTCTGTCCTCCCTTTTTCTATCCCTCCCTCCTTTCCCTCTTCCATGTTTGAGGGTTGGCAGATGTACTGTGCGACTGTTACATTACATTCTATTTTGTTGGCCGGCTGAGAGTGGCTCGACTGCTTGCCGGGCCAGCTTGAAGAGCCACAATAAATAAGGTACGCATTAACAGGAGGGGGGGATGTGCGCCACTCACATACACAAACAAACAAATATGTGTACAACAGAAAACGACATTAAAAAAACACCCCATCGACAACAAGGCTGGATGTTCCTCGAAAAGGCTTCTGGAATGCAATGTTATGCTAGGCACCTGGGAATGACTGATTATTAGACTATCTAGATGACTTCTCCCTAAGCTTGAAGCAGGCTCTCAGGCCTATCATGATGATTTTCGGTTGACAGTCTGTTTTAGGTCTAATAATATATTCTCTTAAGCTCTATGAGCCAAACACAGTCTGTGATGGAAAATAATCGTGGGATAGCGGTACATGGGATCCATTTCTATTTTGCCAGTGGAGCATGTGGAGTGATGTAATCTACTTGTGGACGTGATCTATGTGTAGTAGTCTGTACCAAAACAAGGTTCTTTACATTGTTATAAGTAATGCTGCATAAGAAATTGGGCTACTTTCACTATTTACATGGATGCTTGCCTGAAAACAGAACATGTGTCATGGGAAAGGGTGCAGACAGAACACTGTTCGAACATCTCTATAGCAGGTTCAGTTTAACTTAGGTCTGATGTAGCTAAAATTACCATGCATTACACTCATCCACGTTTTCTTGTTGTTCTTTTGAATTTACAAAGACGCTTAGGGCAATAGGAAACTTTAAACCCCAGTCCTAACTTGCAATTTGTCCTCTGCTTTTAGAAAATAGCTGTAGGGGAAATTCACTACTTGAACAATATAAATACATAAATACTAATGTTTTATTGTGTTAAATAGGAAAACATATTTGGCCCGAGGCTGTTTCAAAGGAGATCAGCCCATTTGGATATGACTTGGTGGGGTAGACCATGACTGCACCACAGTCACTTGTTATTCTCTTATTTAAGAATTTTTTAATTGTATTTTTTAAATAACATTTGCCTCACTCAAATGCTATATATTTACCTACTCATTCATAATGTCTATAATAGTGATGTGGGCTTTTTTTTTGTCTGTGGTATATTTAATGTTTGCCAACTAGCAAACAGATATTAAGTAAGTAAGTAAGTAAGTAAGTAAGACATAAAATCAATAAAAACAATAATACAAGTGATAAAAGTAATAATTAAAATAGCAAATTATAAAAACAATAATATAACTAATAAAAGTAGTAAAACCCTTCTGAGATAAAATTACTTAAATGCTTCGGTAAAAAGGTAGGTTTTAAGCTGTCTTTTAAAAATGTCTAGCTTATTTGCTTCCCTAATATTTATGGGTAATTTGTTCCATAGTTTTGGGGCGTAATTGACAAAGGCCGAATCACCAATTTTCTTATGACTGCTTCTGGTGACCTCTAATAGGCCTGCATTTGATGATCACAGTGTTCTAGCTGGTGTGTAGTTTATAAGGGAGTTAGCAATGTAGCTAGGTCCTTGTCCGTGTAGAGCTTTGTATGTGAGGAAAAGGACCGTAAAGTCAATTCTGAAGGTAACGGGGAGCCAGTGTAAAGTGGCTAGGACAGAACTAATGTGTTCTCTCCTTTTAGTTTTGGTTAATAATCTAGCTGCAGAATTTTGAATGAGCTGTAGTCTTTCAGTGGTTTTCTTGGGAAGACCAGTGAAAAGTGCGCTACAGTAGTCCAGCCGGCTGGATATAAAAGCATGAATTAACTTCTCTGCATCATTTTGGTTTATGAATGGTTGTACCTTTGCTATATTCCTCAGGTGAAAGAAAGCTGTTTTGGTAACTTTATTAATGTGAGAGTTGAAATTGAAATCTGAGTCCAGGATTACACCGAGACTCGTCACCTCTGGTTTAAGCCAGGGGGTTAAGCCTCCTAGATTCTTAGTAAGCATCTCTCTTTTGGATTTGGGGCCACATAGTAGGACTTCGGTTTTGTCTTCATTTAATTTAAGAAAGTTATCATTCATCCATTAATAAACTATTGAAAACATTCAAACAAACTGAGTCACAATTTAATGGAAGCAGGCAATGCACGCAAGCAGAAAAAACGCTTCCACATCTTACAAGCTATAATAACTAGCCCCAACAACAAAAACTCGTTTTCCCAAGCACGTATACTCTACGTATACTCTAGGATGTAGCTAATGAGGAGGAATTAGCGCGGTAATGTGTGCACAGCACACATTTCTTCTTGAATCCGAGGAGACATGTCTCCAAACAGCCAATGAACAAGGCCCCACGGCCGCGAGGAATGATATTGCTTTAGCGGCTCGTCTCTGAAAAACTAATGGCGGCCATCTTATGTGTAATTAGCCATGCCTCCCTACCAAAAAGAATGAGATGGGTTTCATCTGTGTGCTGTCCCATGCTGTAGCAGATGGATGAAACTCTGTGTTTATCGGTCTTCAAACGTTCGTAAACGTTCTAAACAACCGTTCATGGTCTCGTCTCTTGTACCTAGCTGCCAGCTATGCTTATTCCATGTTCTTTCATTACTTCTCCATAGGTGACGTGTCCTTCAACAATTGTAATTTGCTGAGGCAAAACAACTAATCTTGTCAAACCTGCTTGTCATCTTGCCGGACGTAAATGTCAAAAGTGCCTAATCTGGGGGTCACTGAAAGCATATGTTCTACATAATCGTCCATGCACAGATGGAGATACCTTGGTAACATGACTTCCGATGTGTACCCTCCCAGAACCACGAGGGCCAGTGCACTGACAACTCCAATAAACAATATCTCCCGATGAGAGAAAAGGGAGGCTTTTCACCATCTTCATCTCGCCTGTATGCCTCCCCCCCCGGGACCTAGGGATGTGCCAACAACACTCACGGAAAAAAGGAAAACCTAAGAGGATCATTCCAAACTGGAGCTGATTTCATACAGAGAGACCCCCCCCCCCTCTCCTCCTCCTCCTTTCTCTCCATCCTCCCTGTCTCCCTTTCTCTTCTCTCAGCACATAAAAAAGAAAAAAAGAAAAGAGGTTTCACGGATGCCAAGAAGCATTAGCTTCCCACACGGTGTGGCGTGCGGGATATCTCTGCCTATTTCTCTCCTTTCTCTCTCTCGGTCCTCTCCTCCACAGGGGTTGTGTGTTGTAGCCATTCAGCGTTGGCCCCGTCTGTCAGCGGATGTACTTCTACACGTTGGCTTCCCTCCAGAGCGGTAATAAATGCTGATGCTGATGCAGAGACAAAACAAGGCACTTGCTATTGAGCATTTGTATTGTAGACAGAGGGAGTATGTCGCGCTTTTATGCAGTGTGTTGCTGCGTACTGTAGGCTTTATCATGGCGTTGCGGCGGCGTGTGCACGGTCATCGGTCCAAAGTGCTGCTCGACGGAGGCCCGTGTAGAAGCCTTACAGTCCTAATGTAGACAATAGCCTTCCCCTCTCCTTTCTCTCTGTCTCTCTTTGTCTCTCTCTCTCTCTCTCTCTCTCTCTCTCTCTCTCTCTCTCTCATATAAGCAGAGGTGTGGGGGCGATACAGAGGGAGGGAGCCAGTGTCAGCCATTACAGAGGAATGTTTATGATGGCCACAGAGAAAGGGAGGGATGGCACTAGCTCTCTTTCTACCCATCTGCCTGTCCTTCCATTAGATGCTGCCGCACCAGCAGGCAATTACGTAGAGAGAGAGAGAGAGAGATGTAAGACAAGAGGCAGGATAATAGTCATAGACGGATACCCCAGACTCCATATCTCTCCCTCTGTTCCTCCACAGCCCTGCAGTTGCCCCCCCCCCTTTCCTCCCCCCCTCTCTGTAGAAAGCTGACACGGGGCAGTTGGAGCCGGAAGGCTCGCCGTTCGTTTGTGGCCCTCGCTGTTTCTAATGAGACACCCTCAGTCCGATTCGAGCTCCCCCCAGCAGACCTGCCCCTCGGCCCTGCTTGCACACACACACACACACACACGCACACTCGCAATGGCTCGGGAGGGAGCATGGGAGAGAGGGAGAACGGGAGGGAGTGAAGGAGTTGAGTTGGAGAGGCCAGATAGGAGATGGTGGCACGAGAGAACTAAGGGGATGGAGGGAAGAGGAGATAAAGACAACAGAAGACCGGAGAGAAGATAAGTGGGTCAGGATGGACGAGAGGCTGGAAATGATTGCGTGAGAGGGAACAGGAAGGCAGGTGGAGAAAGACAGGAGGATAGGGGTATAATGTGGAGGGGAGTCAGGTGGCTGAGCGGTTAGGGATTCGGGCTAGTAATCAGAAGGTTGCCGGTTCGATTCCTGGCCGTGAAAAATGACGTTGTGTCCTTGGGCAAGGCACTTCACCCTACTTGCCTCGGGGGGAATGTCCCTGTACTAACTGTAAGTCGCTCTGGATAAGAGCGTCTGCTAAATGACTAAAATGATGTACCAGTCCCTGTACCTCGCTTGACCTAACTAAAGCCCATACTATGATATAAACCGATACAACTTTGTTAATCACAATGAACTTGCAATGATCATTTGGCTGTCTCATGTAAGTACAAACCCATCACGCCTGTAGATTTCTCAACATGAGACTAGTCTGTACCGGTGTCTGCAGGCATTCCCCTGAGCAGGTCGGAGGATTTGAGATCCTCCCTGATCGTGCAGAGCACAGTACAGAGGAAACAGAAATATGGAAATGCAAGAGAAAAAAGAGCCGGTAAAGGAAGAAGTCAATTTTCCAATCTGTTAATCCTGCTGTGAAGTGGGAGTGATGGAGGGATGGAGGAATAGAGGAGGGTTACAGGCTACTGCTGCTTTCAGTCTTAACTAGCAGCAGGTCTGTGAGCAACTGGTCCAATGGGATACAAGGCACGCAGAGAAATATCTAGGAAGTTTGGGTAGTGTAGTTTCTCATCTTGTCTGACCAGCACTTGCAAGAAGCTGAATCACAGAGTTTTGCCAGTGGATGCAGAAGGTACAGAGTTTAACCCTTGTGTTATCTTCGGGTCATTGTGACCCCTTCAGTCATTGTGACCCCCCCATGTGTTGCGACAACTTTACCTCATATGAAGATAAAGTGAAGTATTTTATTTTAACCGTCGGGCTGTCTCACACCCCCCACAGCGCGAAAATGCTTTTTATTTGTTTTTGTATTGGGTCATTGTGAACCTTCGGGTCATTGTGACCCTTCACACAACTCTAGAAGAAATGTCGTTGTGTGACAGACACAGTTTTGCTCCTTCTTGTAGGGTGAATGGTGACGTTGGGAGGGAGATATATGGTGAAAATGGGAGGCCAAGAGAGCTTGCGTGAGAGTAAAAGTGCCTGATAATTTCAGTCAGTTGTTCTATCAGTTTTTTTTTCTTATTGCATGCCCCCCCTCCCCCCTCCCTCTCTTCTTCATTTGCTTTTTAAGGATTCAGCAACCACCCCAACAGGGCCTCAGTAATACTAAAACTGCAGTCTCCCAGTACATGCACGCAAGCCAAAAGGGCTGCTTTTAATCGAATGCTTGACTGAAGGCTCCTCTTTCATTTAAACCCTCATATCTCTCTTTATACTCTTTTTTTCGACAGTTTTTTTTCCTGTAGAGCTCATTTGCCATGGCCAGATGCTCTACAGCCTGACACAGGCTGGCACTCCTGTTGCTACGCAGGAAAGTCTCCATTCCCCCCTCTGCCAACCGTCGTATCCTCATATGCACTTTTTGGAAATGGCTCGTCACCTTGTGGACAGACGCGGGGATTGGAGACTAATGCTAGGTTGCCGAGCTCCTAAGTGACGCATCAAATCTCTCTCCCGTGTCTTTGTGGATTGTTTGCTTTGGCTGAGAGGCTGTTAGCCTTCTGTTGTGTAGCTGTCGAGATCCCCTCCGATATCTTAATTCAAAATAAACGGAGCAGGTAATAACTACGTCTGCCTGTAGGGGAGCTGTAGCCCAGTCCACAGTGTGTAACTGCATTTAAGGGGAACATCTGAGAGACTGAGGAAGTCATTATACTTGTTACGTGTGATATTACCACAGTGAACAACAATATCACCTATTTCTATATTATGACGCCCCAAAGATATTTTGCGAAGCTCAACATGCCCACCACTACAATATTTGCTGGCCTGAGCAATAAATCAAATCACTAATACTATTTTTTGCTATTTTTCATTGATGCAGGAGCAATGTAACATGTGAAATATAAATGGGGCTTTGTGTATAAATATATACAGGGGATAAGTGAGATGGCGTTGGACGTGATGTAAGTTACGGTGAACGGTTATAAGTGTGATTTACCATGGGTTTAGCCTGCAGTTCCAGGGTGACCCACTTTTATTTGGCGGGGAGAGACAGAGAGGTAAAGACAGAGAGAGAGAGAGGCAGAGAGAGAGAGAGCGAGAGACTTTGATACATAGATCGTCGGTTTAGAGTTTAATTTATGCTACGAAGAAGCTTTAACATCCCAGCTCCCATCATCCTTTCTTCCTGGGTCAGCTCTCACTTCTCTCACTCTTATCGTTTTCTAGAACTCTCCAAATGTCTACCATTCCTGTAGCATTTGCCATTTTTCAACATTTCTTTTTGGGGTCGAACTCTCTTACCTCCCTCCATTCTATATGTGGGACGGACTAAAACATTCTCTTTCTTGTTCATTCTCTGACTCATCATTAGTGCAGTGCTAATCAACCGGCGGCCATTAAAATCCATTTGCATCTCGTCGTTGTGCGCCGGTGACAGGGATAAAAAAAAAAGTGAGGAAGACGGCTATTATAACATGCGCACAGTGCCAGGGCCACAGCCATGCTCTAATCAAACGCTGGGATGGAGAGAGAGGGAGAAACGAGGAGGGAAGGGAATGACCAAAATGGGAGTAGTAGTGAAATCATATGGGGAGCTGGAGCAGGGAAAATTGACATAACAGTGATGGACAGATGATGACGGGGCATTATGCGTCTGTAAACCTTCCAGGTCAGAGTTCAAAAGGTCATGGACAGAGCTGGTATCACCCATCTCAAAATGTTATCTAAAAAAAAATCCCCTGAAGCTCTAACTATAAACCGATTAATGTTGACATTCGCTTAATGTTTTGCAACAAAGACTCCTATTCAACACCACTGGCTTAGGTAACCCTAAACAACATTCTCCATTTTGGCTCTGTCTTAAAATAGCATCATACAGTATACCGGTAAGAGCAGACAATGGCAGCCATTTTGTGCCTGTCTCATTCAAGTCTGACTGGTAAAAAGGAAACTGGACAATGGCCAAAGAGGTATTGGCAGGAGAGAAGATAGGCTCTACATGATCGTGTCGTGCACACTGTTGAATTGAGGTTTCACCTGTCCTGCGCGTGTGTTTGGTTGTACACAGGGAAGTCAATTTGATTACAAAGACACCATAGCGAAGAGGTTGTCTGTTGTTTGAGTCCAGCAGGGAGAGAGTGAGGAGAAGGGGAACGATGAAGGAGAAAAGGAGACTACAGAAACTAAGGGGAGCACAAAGAGAAACCACAGAGAGAGAGAGAGAGAGAGAGAGAGAGAGAGAGAGAGAGAGAGAGAGAGAGAGAGAGAGAGAGAGAGAGAGAGAGAGAGAGAGAGAGATGAGAGAGATAGATGAGAGAGGAGAGAGAGAGGAGAGGCAGAGACATTGAGCAACTGAGCGACTGAAATGTCAACCATCTTTTCTATTTGTAACATATTATTACGGTTTCATGTTTTGGAAAATGCATCTGATAAGGGTGCATGCCAGTCAGCATGCATACAATATGGATACAAAGCCGAGTTTGCTCACAGCCTTTCAACAATAAATCATTTTCCTGACTGTTTAACGCTCTGCAAGGCACTTGACGATAGTTCATTTCATGCCAATTGTTTTGCACTTTTCTCCGTTTTTGTCCTTGTCTCGTTTTTTTATTGCCACATTTTTTTATTAGAAAGCTCACTTTCAACAGACGGCTGAAATGAAATCAAGCTTGCTTATCCTATAAGGGGGAGTTTGCTTGTAATTGGTGGATCCATATTGTACAAATGATTCGGGCGGTTGTTGCGAGATAGTGTGAGCTGCTCCAAAGGTTAATGAACATGTTTCTACAAAGCCAAAATACCACTTAGACGTCAACATAAACACAACCGACGCGGCAAGACTACTTCGGAGGGCTACTTTGGAAAAGCTGCACCTGTTTCTGCACCACAACACAACAATAGGAAGAGAAACATCTGTCTGGGAACAAATATAGCCTTGTTCCCTTCAACGCTGTCAGCATACATATACTTACAACATGAGCTGGGCTGAAACGTTATACGAGATGACAGGATTGAGTTTGCTCGAACCACAGCTGTGTGTATGAACGTGTTTGCGGGTGTAGGTGGTTGTGTGAAGCAGTCTGCATATGGGCTGATGTGTATATGCATATGCATATGTGTACACTTTGTATCTGTATGTACATATCCGTGTATCCTGCTGAGTGTGTCTGGGCATGTCCAATTGTGTGTGTGTGTGTGTGTGTGTGTGTGAGAAAGAGAGATCGAGCTCTGGCTAGGGTGGAGTGAGCATGTTGAACAGCAGCTGTTAATCAGCCTGTGATGGAGGCCTTCTGGTTTGGTAGTAAATCTACAGGAGAGAGAAGGAAGTCAGGCACAGGCAACCCTCCATTAACTCTACTGACGGCCTGGCAAACCGTCTGGCTGTCTGGCTGTCTGGCCCGCCCTGCCCGTCTGTCCTCTCTCTCCCACCTTTCTCTCTTTCTCTTTGACTACTGTATTAACTCTGCTCCTTGGCTCGGCCTTTGGCTGTCGGGCCGGCTGACCTACCCTACGCCTCCTGTCCTCGATCTCCCTCTCCTCTTCTTCCTGTTTGACTACTGTGTTATCTCTCGTTCTGTCATTCTTGCCTCTGTATCCCTCGTCCTTGCTCCTTCTCGCTCAGTCCTCATTACCTAGCACTTCCTTTGTCTGTCTTCCTCCACATCTCTCCCCATCCCTCTCACTCCCGCCTGTACATCTCCCTCCTCCTCTGCTCCCCGTCTCTCCGAGGAGAAGTCGAAAGGAGACGCCAGTCATGTCCGACAGAGCTAATCGGTTCTGCCAGATTAAATACCTGTAACTGGGTTTCAACAGATGGCGATTTAATGTACCGTCGCCCAGAGACGGATGCCGTGTGCTATAGGGCTGGTGCCAGCCACAAGCGGAGGCTGGGCAACTGGCATGGAGAACACGCAGGACGCAAGGATGAGGTACAGGAGAGAAAGGAGAATGAGAGAAGGTGAGACGGAAGGAGAGAGCGGGGGGAGACTGAGGAAAAGAAAGAGAAGGAGGGAGACCAGACAATGTGGAGAAGAGACGAGGGGGAACCGGGCAGGGGTGGGATGAAAAAGGAGAGCTCAAGAGGCGGACGAGCAAGACGACGTTTAACATTGAAAACGTGTCAATGGCAAAACGTGGGAGCGAAACGTCTTTCCATGAGAAATGAGAGGACGACTTTGCGCTGGCATATTAGCGGCGCCACCTCATTCGCATGCCCGAATGTGCTAATGTTTGCTTAACTGACTGTGGGCTGGCCGAGCGCACAGTTACACGACTGTCTCTGGCCCCAAGGAGGCACAAAGTGAAAAAGCCAACTAATAATTTGATGCTATTTAACCGTAAGAGGATTGCGGAGGAGGGAGGCTCTAAGGGCTTAGAGCACAGATAGCGCAGGAGGGTTTAATGCAATAGAGATAGCAGGGTCATTTAAAGGCCCATTGACACCATCGCTACACTGCAGGCCACAGCTTCCTCCGCCCCTTCTCTGTCCGTCTCTCTCACTTTCTCTCTTTCACTCTTTCTCTCTTTCACTCTCTCTCTCTCTCTTTCTCTCTGTCTCTCCCATCTTACGCTCTCTCGCGTTCTGTTGGTCTCATCTTTTCATGTGCACTCTCTCCCTCACTCGAACACAAGCTGTGTGCATGACCTGCTGATGAAACGAGTAAAAGGTTTTAGGTCTGGTACGAGAAATGTGTAACCAGGTGTGACTCGGGAAGTAATTCGAAGCAGTCAAATTCTGGAGAGCTGTTTATGTTGCCGTCTCTTAGACTTAAGAGTTGGCCATGTCAGAATGGCAGTTTGTGGCAAGAAATTAGAACTGAGTTTTCTGAAGTTGTAGAGGTAGACAGCTCGCCTAAGTTGTAGAGGTAGGCATGTTTGTCAAGGTATTTTGTCATTAGTCAATATATAGTCATTAGGAATTCTAAGTTGTAAGTTCATGAAATACCATCATTACAATGCAGATGGATGTCGGAAGTTCATAAAAATGTGGCTGGTGTTGTATTTTTTAAGTTGAGAGAAACTTAATAGAGAAAGATACGATGGCATGTTATTGTCACAAAAGTCTTCAGGTTGCAATGTTACATTTACATTTAGTCATTTAGCAGATGCTCTTATCCAGAGCGACTTACAGTAAGTACAGAGACATTCTCCTCGAAGCAAGTAGGGTGAAGTGCCTTGCCCAAGGACACAACCTCATCACGCATGGCCAGGAATCGAACCGGCAACTGTCTGATTAATATCCCGATTCCCTAACCGCTCAGCCATCTGACTCCCTAATGTTACAGCAAGATGTCACTGAAATTATGTTAAAATGTATGTTTTCCTTTACTTATTGTAATGTTTGAATATGTTCTGTATAGTTCTAAACAAATAATGTAATATTTTGCAGTGTATGAGGTTAAGTGCGATCTGAATGGTTATTGGAAATGTATGGTTAAATATATTAAATATATAAGTATGTTAATATGAAATGTATGTTGTATTTAAAATTGTGAAAAGCCACTACCATATTTTGAGGGATTTGTATGTTTTTTCTTGTGTATGTATTTTCGGTGGTCAGTCACTCAGGATAGATGCAAGGGATACTGAACATTTTTAAGGGGAATTTGTACTAAGGAAAATGAATATTAGAGAGGCATCTTCTGTAAATCTGCTATAAAATATATGTATATTGTGGTATCATGAGAGGTTTTACAAATAAGCGGGGTGTATGGCAGTGCGTCACAACAGGACAGAGCAGGCAAAAGTGCTTTCAAACTAAGAATCCGGTTTATTGACTAACAAAAAGTCTTTCAGGAAGCAAACATAAGAGTTCCTCAAAGGCAAAACATAAAGTTGCTCCTAACTTGAATCCTACCAACTGTCGTTGCAAAATCGAAGTTCCTCAGACGCCAAACTAAGTTTGTGCCACGTCCGATCCCGCCTGCTTGGTGTGGGGGTCCTCTCCTTTGTCCTCTCCCTCTCCCACACCTGAGCTCCCGCTTCAGTCAGAGGGCTGAGGCATTTGCACCTGTCTGAGTAGTGCATTCTGGGAGTTTTCCCGGCAGCCATCTTGTGGCGTTTTAGACACTCCCGGAGAGGAACAGACCGCCCCTCTACCACACGTCCTCTCATGATGCCACAATATATATATAGTATATATATATATATATATATATATATATATACAGTGCTTGTCCCAGGTGACATATGGTTAGTTTGAGCACACCTGGCACTGGTTTGTCTGTTAGCATTGTTTAGCTAGCTTGGAGTACCCATATTTACCAGTTGGTTTGCTGATGTTTTTCTCACCTTACAGAGCAGTGGAAAACGACAGAGCTAATATCTCTGAACAGTAAGAGACGATAAACCACTCACACAACCCAAACACACACACACACACATATGCTCACACACTGTACTGCACATCCGAAGCAAGGCAGCTTGGTAAACCGTGGAACCTACTCATGAGTACGTCCATCCAACCATCCCTGTATCACAGAGCTGCTCTCTGCGTGTGTGTGTTAGTTTTCCTCAAGGATCGCAATGACTCTTGCTTAGAGCCTTGCTGCTCTTGTTGGTTAGTGGTAAATGATTTAAATTGTTGAAATATGTTTTACTGTTGCTTGCTTTTCTACAGGTACACTTGCACTTATAGCGATTCATGTTGTTTAATTGTAACTTGTTTAACTACATGCTCTTGTGGTTCTTCCCTTTGGCACTTATTTTGGTTGTTCACAATATGTGCTTCATGTTTTGGCTACCTGCAATGTTTTTGGGGCTATCTTGTTGTTATCAGTGACCTATGCACTTTGTAAAGCTCTCTCTTGGAAGTCGCTTTGGATAAAAGCGTCTGCTAAATGAATAAATGTAAATGTGTGTGTGTGCCAGTGTGTGCATGTGCCTAATGTATGTGTTTTTTTTGTCTCTGTTTGATGTCTGAACATGCCACGTTGCCTCCCACTCTGACTTCCTTTCTTTAACTGTCAATCTCGCTGACTCGTCTGAATATACAGTGAGATCAAAGATGAAAAAAACACGCTTTCGGAGGATGACGTACGCCGCCGGCAATCCTCGGCAAGTTGTAATTTACATTCCAGTTTGAGGGGGATGATAGTGTTGTGCTGTGCCCTTGTTATGAGTGCTGAGGCCTTAAAATGCTGATATCCTTCCACCGCCAAAGGAAATCGCACAGAATTGTATTGTTTTGTGTGGATCAGTTTGAATAAATGGTGAAAGAGAAGGAATGCAGGTGGAGCAATTTGAGTCATGACATTGTGCTTTAAAACGAAAATCTTCTACATTGACCTAATGTTAAATGATCTGATCAACTGATCTTTTTACACATTTGAACTTCTATTTTCGCCTAATCTATCACTCACTGTGGTATTTCTTTAACTTCTCCAGTGACATTCTGAAATGTACATCCTCCGATGCTTTACAACTTATCAGCCATTTTGTTAGTAAGCCATCAATCGACCGACCATCAAGTTGCTCTCGACGTTGTCAAACAATTTAACAGTGGTGACGTTTAGCGGAATTGCGTAAATGCAGTCCAATTAACGATGGTACTCCTGGTGGTACTGACTGACCTCATGAATTTAAACAAGCTCATGTTTTCAAAACGTGTGAATGTGACAGGGCTAAATGAGAAAATTAAATTGGTAAATATATGAGTGTCTGTTGGTGCTGATGACACTCCCTGCCCTCCCCTTTTCTTAGGAATCGTACGAAGAAGCTAGTAGGGAACATGTCATCCCAGATAAGCCATGCGTAGAGAGAGGTGATCAGAAAGAGAGAGAGAAACATTACCCTCATGAATAGAAAAGAGACAAAAGGGAGAGAGAGAGAGATTGAGAGAGAGAGAGAGGAATAATGAAAGACGGAGAGATGGGATGAGAGGAGAAGACAGATGAGCAATTTGCCTTTGTGGGAGAACGAGGGAGATGGGAAGAGAGTGGGATGGAAGGATTTGAGGGAGGAGTGAACCATCAGTTGTTGACTATAATGAAGGCTGCTGTTGGGTGTAATGAGAGACACTGGTGTTAGAGCAGAAGAAAGAAATAGGAAGATGAAGAGAAAAACAGACTGATGGAGGTTCTCATGAAACTGTGGCAAACAAACTATCCACTGGTTTCAGTCATTAAAACATATTTTTGAATGTGACCTAGAAGTATTGAAATATTGCCCCATTTAATAACACATAATCTACATCAAAACAATGTCAAATTACAAACTGTACTATATGTATGTATGCACATACTTCACTGTACAGTAAATTCAGCTGTTGGCCTTGAACAGTCACATGTACTGTCTGTGTACTTGCAATTAAGACTTCCTCCCCTCTCACACTCAAAATGTAATTAAGTGTAAAGCAAGTAGAATTTAAATCATTGTCACAACAGCAGTTGGGGCTGAGGCCTGTCAGAGCAAATCTAGTAGAGCAAGTGAGAAAAAAAGATTTCTTTCTTTAAGCAGTATTCAGATCCTGTCTTTTTCCCTCTCGTTTCTAAGCAACACATAATCCATTGTCGTTCCCTTTCAAATGGCTAAATCCTATTAAAACAGTCAAGTGCGGGAAATGTCTCGTTTATCTTTGAAATCTCGAAGGCTGTTCCCCTTTCTCTTTGTACCTGCTGCATAACACAATGCTGTTTCACGCTTTTTAACCTATGCAAAAAAAAAAGAAAATTGCACATTTAGTTTGAAACATGTACAGTCAGTTTTGTTCACTTACCTAGTTAGATGTTTTCAAACCAGCAGGAGGTGCAGCATGGAGAGAGAGAGAGAGAGAGAGAGAAGAGAGAGAGAGAGAGAGAGAGAGAGAGAGAGAGAGAGAGAGAGAGAGAGAGAGAGAGAGAGAGAGAGAGAGAGAGAGAAAAGAAAAGGAAAACTGGTTAGTTCAACTGTTTTTCCCGACCTGACAAGGGCATTGTGGTTTTGCATATTCGTACATCCATCATCCTTTTGCAAATTCATTGCACATTCATCATACTTAGCCTCTCTTCTCTACCGCCGTATAATGAATCCTGTCCTATGCGCATAATCATTTAGCCACAACAAAGGTAGAAAGCGGATGTGAAGAACAGAGATCAAACGAGGGGCGTCCAGAACCGCCGTCGGGATCAAGGCAGAATGATCCGGATGACGGTCTTGAGAAACGGGAGCTGAATCCGAGATGGGATGTTGAATGGGAAAAGGCCAAATTGAACCTTGAGAAAGGAGATAGCCTGTGCATTTGACTACGAACAGGAGGCCGTCACGTCAACACCCGCTCGCCTCCGTGGAAGCCAGGCGGCTGTGACCGCACCGGAGATATTGGGTAGGTGGGTGACCTAGATGGGCGCTGAGTGTGTCAACAGAAGCAGGCCTCACGCACTGGGTTATCCCGTCCTCACCACTGGAAGGAGGAAGACCAGAGGGTCGGAGGGCCGGGGGGGGTTGGGCACAGAACGACGACTCGCAAACAGACGCATCCGCGTCGCTTTACCGCTCCAAAAAGGCCACTGTGATAGAGAGAGCAACGGAAAGAGCGAGGCTCGGAGGGCGAGAGAAAGACAGAGATGAGTTAGAGAGAGAGAGAGAGAGAGAGAGAGAGAGAGAGAGAGAGAGAGAGAGAGAGAGAGAGAGAGAGAGAGAGAGAGAGAGAGAGAGAGAGAGAGAGAAGAGGGATATGTGGGAACATACCCTAATGTGGTTCTTTCATCACATAAGACATGACAGCTTCAAAAGGATACGTCTACTTTCCAGAGAAAATTGAAATGCCTCAATTGACTAACATGTACGGCTACCCTACTTTAGAAGAAAAAAAACCATGGGGGGCTAAACAACCATAGCCCTTCTATAAATACAGTACAGCATTGCGGAAACGGATTATGAAAATCTAACCCATAATAGAAAGTCTGGTCTGCTTGACTGTTGAAAGCAAAGAGTTTCTGCTGAACTCAGGGTTTTTTTTTTCCCGGCACTGTGCTTTTCTTAAGTGGGTCAGCCAAAATGATATTGAGAAGTGGGAGGAAGAGGAGGAGAAGGAGGGGAGGAGGAGAATGAGAAGAGAGGGGAGGATGGAAGGAGAGGAGCTTAGTCTGGTTCTTAGTTTGGTGGAGGGGTGGGCCTTCGTTGCTGATTGGGCGAAATTGGAGACAGGCGGAGGAGAAGTGATCCAATAACAGAGCCGCCTGTCCCACCACGTTATTTCCTCGCTGTTCGATTCAAAACGACAACGGCAACAACCTCTCTCTGGCCCACAGAGAGGGAGAGGGAGAGAAGGAGTTGAGGAAAAAGTGAGCAAGAGGAGGAGACAGAAGCAATAATGTATGTGTGTGTGTGTGTGTGTGTGAAAGAGAGACTGCCAGCTTTCAAACACCTATCTTCTCCACAGCAGGAACATGAGGAGGTGTTCCATGCTGCACCTCCCTAATTAAACCATGGAGACATGCACACCACCTCCCTCTCGTTGGCATTAATGGAATCGAGTATCTGCCCTATCAGGCAGTCACTGATTCTCCACTCCACAAATTCAATTTGCTGATATTTCCTTACCCACCCACCCCCCTCCATCCCTACTCCTTCTATTCTCCCTCCTTCCCTCTGCCCTGTCTTATCGGGTTCCAACCAAACTGTCTGGATCGTTGTGTCCTGATTAGCACCACACCGGCGTAAAGATGGGGGGGGGGGCAGCTACGGCCTCTCTCTCTCTTTTTCTCTCTCTCTTTTTCTCTCTCTCTTTTTTTCTCTCTCTCTCTCTCTCTCTCTCTCTCTCTCTCGCTTCTGGCCTCCACCCCCAACCCACGCCTCCACCACCCCCCCCCCCCCCCGCCCCGGGGGGTGTACCCGCTGGCATGGCCGCCCGGCTAAAATGCCACCCTGGCAGCGCGACGCAGCAGGGGCCCCGTTTGTGCCCCACTAGTGGGGGGCAATGGCGCACTACTGGAGAGGAGGCCAGCTGTGATCTCTGTGGATCTCCCACAGAGAAGCAGTGTAGAAGGAGCAGGGGGGGAGGGGCGTGGTGGGGGGGGGTGAGGTTGCGGCTCGACAAGACCCCCCCCCCCCACGCTGGATGTGTTGGGATAGCGAGGCGAGGGCCTCCACAGTTCTGCGTTGTGCCGCTATAATGACAAAACGGAGAGAGGAAAGGAAAGCAGAGGTTGTAATTTTGTGTTGTTTTTTTTGGCCAGGCAGGGTGACTCATCGAATTGAGAGAGGTTGAGCCTGCATCCGTGTTTACGTGTGCTGTGTGATAAGTTTGAAGCGCTGCGAAAACGTCAGCGGGCCATTTAAAATGCATCAGCATACC